>NW_009647010.1:234550-239097 GCF_000708025.1 Charadrius vociferus | reverse complement strand
CGCCTTTCTCTGTTTTATTATTATAATTGATGACCAGCAAACTTTTCTTTTCCTTTATCTCTTAAATATGTTTCTTTACCCTTAAAAACGCAATATTTCTTTTAACTCGGAATATGGATGGGTCTGTGCGTAGCGAGGCCGCCTTTGAATCATCTGTCAATTTGATCGTGTAAAGCCTCTGTTTTCAGCTGGCATCCAGCGCAGATTTCAAAGCCGTGACTCACCCGTTCTTGCCGAGTTAGGACCAAAAGGGAAGGTGAAATAATAAAAAAAAAAAAAGAAAAATTAAAAAAAAAAAGAAATAAACATTTTTCAAGCGGTTAATAATTAAGTTTGATTTTGTGAGGTCTCCGTATCGGGGCTATCAGGGCATTCTGTGCGTGCGTGCGCAGGGAGGATTAAAAGCGTTGCAGGATTTCAGTAGCGAGGACCACAAAATGAATGGTTTGCTCCTTGGAAAGGAGTAGGTTGGAAGGAATCAAGCGATCGTAAATGAAGTCAGGAGGCCAAAATGCAAACTTTTTTTTCACAAAGTGTAAGGCAGGAAAGGGGGAAGGCACTTGAATCGTTTTATATATAGTCAAAACATCGCACTTACGTATAACGTATATATGCTTATGCAGCAAATGCTTGAAACTGAAACTGCCTTTTCTCTCGGTGCACATCTGTACAAATAGCTAAAACAAATCCTCTTTCAGAATGAAAAGATCTGCTGAACTGAAAACCAGAAATTCTCTTTCCTCTGAAAATGTGAATATGCTTTTTTTTGTTTGGTTTTTTTTTTTTTTTAAAGATAATTCCCCCCTTCCCCCCCAATTTATATAATGTTACCGAAGAGATCTTTTCTCCCAAATGCCATCTTTATCAGTGTGATTGCAGCCTGACATACCTGCAGCTGGGAACTGGTCCCTATTTTCTGGGCCTGATCCCCCAGACGGGGGTTAGGAAGCGCCGTGCCCCCGGGAGGTGACGGGGCGCTGTGCTCGGGCCGCCGGTGGCTTCTGTTACGGAATCCCAGGCTTTAACCAAGACCTCTCTACAAATAGTGTCAGCAGAATATGTGTGTAGCAGCTCAGTGTTTCCTCTGTTGTCAGATATTTTTATGACACCTTATCGTATGCATCTTAAATCCGCACGGAGAGAAAGCAGGCATTAAAAATGAACATTTGTAACCGACTGATGAGCGCCGGTGCTGTCTCTGGGTCAGCGGCAGGATGCTACTGGTGGACGGGACGTTTCCAAGGGCAGTTCCTGCTCGGAGGTAGGGCAGGACTCACCACCCTGTGTGTGATGGTGCCACCTTCCAGCCCCACTTATTTTAAAACTTGACACTCCAGGATGGGGCGAGCCCAACTCTCCGCAGGCTTTGCCCCGTTGGCTTTGGAGGGTGATGTTGCTGGTGTGGTGTGGGTCCCACGGATGTCTGTGCACCTGGAGTGCTCTGAGGCTCCCATTGGGACCACCCTGCACTGGGAGCACGTGGGATCCATCAAGGTAGAGTGATCTAATGCTTAAATACCACCTTATAACACCACTTGGGACCCTAGAGAGGCTGCATGTGGCAGCAGGACCATGGTGGAGCTGTGTTGTCAGGTGGTGGGTGGATCGTAGAGGCTCCTGGAGCACAGGTTAGGACCTTTTCATATTTACAATGCTTCAGTGGAGCCTGGGAGAGGCTCTGTTATTACCCAATGCACTGGTCAAGTACATTGTAGAATCATAGAATCGCTGAGGTTGGAAGGGGCCTTTAAGATCACCAAGTCCGACCACTAACCTACGCTGACAAAACCACCTCTAAACCATGTCCCCGTGTACCACATCTACCTTTTTTTTTAAACAACTCCATGGATGGCAAATTCACCACTCCCCTGGGCAGCCTATTCCAATGTTTAATAACCCTTTCAGTGAAAAAAAATTTCTTAATATCCAATCTAAACCTCATCTGACATAACTTGAACCCATTTCCCCTCGTCCTAAAGACAATCTCATGATTATCTATCACTCTAGCTCCTTGTTCCCTCCTTCCTCATTCCCAAAGCTAATCTCAGCGCTTATTTGGTGATCCCAAGCAAGCTGGGTTTGAGATGATGGCTGCTACGACATGTTCCAGAACACAACACAGTTTTAAAACAAAATTTGCAAGCAGCTGCTGATAGAAGGCACTTCATGATGTCAAGCACTAAAGAAAATCTGGATTTGATGGTTGTTCATCCTTTGTAGTCAAGAGTAACGCAGCACCATAGGAGGAGTGTGAAGTGTGTGGAGCTAGGGGCATGAGGCACAGAGACCATGAGTGTCCAATCTCATCTACTGAACTTACCTTCCCCTGCACCCACCAGTTTCTGTAATTATTCCTTTCCTCAAGTGTCAATGTGGTCCAAAGAGTTTTGCATATTGGCACCTCCAACCTCTCTTCTCGACCTCTGTGGGAAGCACTACCTAACCAACTCTGCTGAGTCTTCAGCCCACCATGACCAGGTGAAATGGGCCACATTCACCTTTCCTTTGCCAAGTGACTGATGCTGTTTTGTTGCCAAAGACCCTTTGGTCAAAACCTGTTCAGCACCAAGTTCCACTTGAAAGTGGCCTCAATGTTTTCTTAGCCTCAGAAGACCAACAGCTGGCCACCAGGAAACATGTGCCACGGGCACTTAAACTATCCAAATGTGGCCTCGCAGGTCAGCCTAAAACAGCTGAGAGTTTGAAATAAGCACTTTTCAAAACCTCATCGTTCATCACATGGTTGTCTCAGACAACCCAAAACTAAGTAGGAAGTATGAGACAGAGAAGAGGATGTTGGAAGGAGATGGTGGGGCAGGCAGAGAGGAAGGAGGCCACCGCGCTTGGTGGCCACTGACTGTCTTCCTCTTCACAAATATAAGATTCATCAAGGCCAAGTGCCGGGTCCTGCAATTGGGTCACACCAACCCCATGCAGCGCTACAGGCTGCAGGGAGAGTGGCTGGAAAGCTGCCCAGTGGAGAAGGACCTGGGGGTGTTGGTCAACAGCCAGCTGAATATGAGCCACCAGTGTGCCCAGGTGGCCAAGGCGGCCAACAGCATCCTGGCCTGTATCAGGAATAGTGTGGCCAGCAGGACTGGGGCAATGACCGTCCTCCTGTACTCGGCACTGGTGAGGTCCCACCTTGAATACTGTATTCAATTTTGGGCCCCTCACGATAAGAAAGACATTGAGGTGTTGGAGCATGTGCAGAGAAGGGCAATGGAGCTGGTGAGGGGTCTGGAGGACAACTCTGATGAGGAGCAGCTGAGGGAACTGGGGTTGTTCAGCCTGGAGCAGAGGGGGCTGAGGGGAGACCTTCTCGCTCTCTACAGCTCCCTGAAAGGAGGGGGTAGTGGGGGGGGGCGGTCTCTTCTCCCAAGTATCAACCAATAGGACAAGAGAAAATGGCCTCAAGTTGCACCAGGGAAGGTTTAGATTGGATATTAGGAAAAGTTTCTTCACCGAAAGGGTTATCAAGCACTGGAACGGGCTGTCCAGGGCAGTGGTTGAATCACCATCCCTGGAGGTATTTAAAAGCCGGGCCAACGTGGTGCTGAGGGACACGGTTTAGTGGTGGTTTTGGCAGTGTTAGGTTGATGGTTGGACTCGATGATCTTAAAGGTCCCTTCCAACCTAAACTATTCTATGATTCTGTGATCCCAGAATACCCCAGAGTTAGGGCTGTTCTCCTGCTCTCGGGCTCTGAGGACAGGAACTTTTTGGTGAAGGAACAGGAACCAAGTTCTTCGGCCTCTCCTGACATGTGATAGTGAACTGGCTGTGCTGACGTGGTCCTCCATGGCTTGGTCCTCCTGCAGACACCCGTCTGCGCCTGGGTGAGGTGATGAAGATGGAAGGAGGCAGTTTTAAAAGCAGAGCGTGAGTCACTCGGAGCCGGGGAAAATGCTCTAAGCAGAGTCCCCCTTGCCCCCACCAGGCACCCAGCGCTATCGGGGGGCTTTGGGGGCCACCACCAGCGGTAGCAATTGGCTTGGGCTGGATCTGAGCCTTGAACCAAGAGATGAAAAGCTTCATTATGGGTCCAGGGAGCCCACCCAGGGCCCTACAGCCGGCCAAGCGCCAGGCGGGAGGATGGATATGTGCGCCATTGAAAGACCTCATCCAGCGTATATTTGGTTTGTCTTGTGTGACACGGAGAACCTGAGTTATTATTTGATCCTGCTCTGAGTAATAACCAGATAAATGGGCCTGCGGATTTCCAAATAAACATTTTAATAAATGATGGGTGAATTAAAGGAGAGCTGCTCCCCCCCTCACTCCCCCCTCCCCTGCTCCAAATATTAATGTTCAAATGAAGGCGGGCAGTGTCTAACAGAGCCCCGCGTACTGTAAATACATTTCTTGCACTGTCACACATAAACACTGGAGAGACGGAGATCAAAAGGTCTCGCTGTGCAGAGCAGAGCCGTGTGATGAAGTGAACATGTTGCTTTGTGGCTGGGGTGGGGTGATGGGACGCCTGAGAATAACAGACTGGCTGGAGACGTAGGAGCCCAGAAGGCCTGGGGGGCCTCAAAGGGGGG
>NW_009647010.1:216042-234308 GCF_000708025.1 Charadrius vociferus | reverse complement strand
TTCCCCTCTTGCGGTTTGATTTATCCCACGGCCGGCTCGGGGAGCCTGACGGGCCCTGATGAATGGGCAGAGCTCGTCTGCCCGTAGCCCTGCCCCGGCGTCTGCCAGGACATCCCCGGCTTCTTTTCATTCTTCGAAACCCGGCGTCCCGCCGGGCGGCCGCGTGTAATATATTTGGTTCGCGGGTTCTGCTTTCCACGGCCGCCTCGGGGAAGATGCTTTCTGCCTCTCCCGCTCGTACCCACACAAAGCCCAGCCTTCCCCATCCCGGGGTTATTTAGCTTATCCTTGACAGCTGCTAAATAATTGGGTGTTTCTTCCACAGCCAGTACCTCCTTTCTGAGCCAGCGGAGGCCACATGGGTGCCTCTGATATTTCCCTGCGGCGTTGCCAAAAATAAATAAATAAATATTAAAGATGGGGGTTTGGAAACAGAGCAGAGTGGAGTGGAAGTGGTCCGAGTCGGGATGGTGGCACGGGAGGGGGAACAGCCCGCCAAGGGGGTTGGACTGGGTGCTGCGATGGGTTTCCTCCTCCTTCTCCTCGCAGAGACACTGGGCTGACCCTTCCGAGGAGAGGAGAGAGGAGTAACACCAAAACGTTGCTCGCTTGCAGCTTATGGTCAGCTCAGCTCTGAAAGTCAGGTCCTAGAAAGGACCCAAGTCATGACACAGGTCGACACAAGATTTGGGGCACTTCTGTTTCAGCCCCCTTCCGTTTTGACTCTCTGTGCTCGATAACACTGGGAAAATGCATCAAAACCATACCATGGGCCTTTTGTAGACCACCGCCTTCTCCCTGCAACTACTTCAGCAAAGCCTCCAAAATTTTGTAGCCAAAGCAGGAAAAAGAGGCCAGCGAGATACTGCTGGGACAACCCAACCCGGCTGGCAGACCCCCGGGTTGGTGCATCAACCATTTCTCATGGCTTGAAACCAAAACTCGTAGAGCAGCTTGACCATCAGATTGTTAAAAGAATTAAAAAATTACATTAAAAAAACAGTGCCTTGCAACTCTGCTTTGACATCCCCTCTCTCTGAGTCCAGCTGGTTAAAACTTGTGCTTTTATATGACATTTAATATTAAAGATTTCCATAAAAATCACTATGAAATACGTGACGTTTCTGCCTGATTCGAGCCCGCAGATCCATCCCAGCTCCTTGGCCAGATTTTTTTCCCCGTCTCTCATTTCTTTGTGCCCACAGCGCTGTTCTGGTTGATCGTTCCTGATTTTCCATCCCCTGGAGATGTGTCAGTAATGGCAACCTCCCCCTTTGGGCTTCTTGGCCCTGAATGAACTCGTTCTTCTCCCAGAGGATGTTAGCTTCAAAATTCATGCTCGACCCTGGGTGATACGCATTTGAAGCTATTCGTACACTGACACAGAGGTCTGGTTTCTCCTCCAGTCTGTTCACTGCTCCATTTCCTTCTTCAAAGCCCTCTATCCTCCAAACCTTTTATTTATGTAATTTCCTATTTTCGTTCCAGATGAAAATAAGTTTTGGCGTGAAATAATTTGAAGAGCTTTTGTACAGTCAATACGTTCATGAAACCTACTGGCAATGAAATACCTCCGCACTTCTTATCCCCACCAAAAGGTACGTAACCCTTGAAAATACGTATAAAACCAATGCCTTAGAGCCCTAAAATCAAACCCACCCACCACGCTGAGCATGATACGACCCGTCGTGCAAGGCGTTCCTGCCCTAAACACTCACAGCGAGGGTGAAGAACGGGCAGCCAAAAGCACAGAGGGATGAAATAACTGCGATAAAGTCGCAGAGAGAATCGCAGATAGAGCTGGGAGGAGAAATTGGGTCTCTAAGTCTGTGTTTCTTTTCCTAACCTGTTACGATGCCCCCCCAGCCTGTGTCACTAATGGGTCTTGATGAGAAACCTTCCTCTGATCATTATGCATTTGTGTATTGAATAATCAGGAGCTCCTACACATCCCGGTGGTGGTTTTTTGGGGGCTGTAAGGTGAACGGTAGCAATCGCAGTGCCAGGGAAGGTCACATCCAGCCCTGGGCTGGGTTTCGGGCTGGGGCTGCTGGGGAGCATCCAGCCGTGGTTTGAAGACATCCAGAGATGGCAAATCCATCACTTCCCATGGTGGGCTGTGCCAGCGGTTAATCACCCTCACTTAAATATGCATGCCTTGCTTCTCACTGGAATTTGCAGGGCTTCAGCTTTTGAGTTGTCTTTCGTCTTTCCTTGCAGAAACGCAGACCCTTCCATGGCTGGTGCACGGTGAGCGCACAGTGCCGGCTGCACAGCTCGACAACCTGATGAAGGACTCGGACAGTTTTCCAGGCTTGCTATCTGGGATGCTTTATTAATTCACTTTTTTCTACAGCTCAATACCGAGCTCCGTCCTCCCATCGCCATCTCCTTGTATTACTAAGGAATAAACAATTCTGTTTGTATTCTAAATGAATAGCTATGTTTCCTTATCCACGGATAGGAATTTAAAGAAGCGATCTGACTTAGAATGGATTTTTTTCTCCACTAAATTTCCCTAAAATCATCACTTGCAAAAAACAATCCACCATCAAAAGGCTGCACAATAAGTAAGATGCCCTCTGTGTTCCTGTAACATCACTTTGGCTCTTTGGTTTTCATTTGTCTATGCTATTTAAGTGTATTATGCTATAATATATATATATGATAAACACTACATCATTTAGGAAAATACTTTGAGAGCATCATTTGTTTCCAGCCACGCACCGCAGACCAGCTGTGGGGCTCCGCACAGTAGAGACACAAGAAAGATGACCTCCACTCGGATTTTAACAGGGAACGGGATGCCCTTGTCAGCACAGCTGCTAAAGACCCAGGAGTGAAGGAAGGAAAGCTAATTAGCTGAACAACCTGCTGGTAATTAGAGAAAGGGCAGGACTTTCCCTCCCTGGGGTGGCAAAGCCTATAAAAGCCCCAGCACCGCAGCAGTTGTGGTAATGCTGGTGGTGTTTGGGTGATGGCAAGATGGGCTTTCCACAAGGTAGGTGGAGTTTTTTCAGCTGGGAAGAAGGGTATGGAGGGTGAGAAGGTGCTGTTTTGTTCTTTGTGTTATTTTTGGGAGTGTGGAATTTCTGCCCTGGGTGCTGCTCTTGTCCAGGGAGCAGTGTTTGGAGGGGACGTGCTGCTGTGCAGATGTGATGGCCCAGGATGTGCCCACGGGTGTGGAGCCCTGGGGCACTGAGGGGCAGGATTAAGTATCTCCCTGTCCTCTAGAGATAAAGGTTACACTGAGTCCCTTCATCAGAGGCTGTTTTGTGCTTTTTGAAAGGAAGAGGTCCTGCTCCAGCTGGGGCAATTGTGGAGCTAACGCAGCAAACCTGGTGGATGATCTCTAAAACTCCTAAGAGTATCCAGCTTGGGGCTTGGCTGTCTCTAGCAGCGAAAGTAGGAAGAAGAAACGGATGTCCTGAGTTCTGGTTGTTGGTTTTTGTCTTTCCTCTTTCTCCTAAAGTGCGATGGAGAGACAGCTTTCAGGTGGCCTTACTGTAGAAGCCAGGGGTGGTACAACTTCTCTGCTGGAGTGGTGTTAAATAAGGCTCAAATGAGCCCAGTGTGGGTCAAGCGCTGGTCACTGGGTGCTCTGTGCCCTGACTGGGGACAGGGAGTGATGGACGCTGGGGTAAAGGCTTGTACCTTCCCTCCTGGCCTCCAGAGGGATATTGGTTTGGGGGAAAGCTCTCAAATGCTTCAGATGAAGCAGCCCTTGGTGAGCAGAGCACTTGGAACCACGAGTGGTAGTGGAAGCTACTGCCTGCTCTATAAAAATAAGTCCTCCGTCGCAGATTTCCTGGGGAGTGACTTGAACTACGTGAGGTTTTAACTCTGTAAAGTGGTTTGGGTTTTGGGTTTGGGGTTTTTTTGGTGTGTGCTTCATCTCTCCGCTTTTAACTGAGGGCTTGTTGCCTCCAGTCTTGCCTGCCCAGGCCGCGTGGTGGGGTGCGCAGCCCTGCGCGTGGGGTGCAGATGGAAGGTGGAAGCTTTAGGAGATGCTGGGGACCAGCGGCATTGAGGTGAGGAGGCTGGAGCCCACCTCCCAGCGCAGGGTGACTCGCTCGTGGTGGCAATACGAGGGGGAGGCCCTTGATCAAACATTTCTGGAAGACCAGATTTGTGTGAGCTCTGCTGAGTGACTCGCAGAAATAGCCCAGGCTGCCGTCCCTCCCGGGGAGCGGCCGCGGCCGGCGATCGCGCCATCGCCTTATCTTTCCCCCAAACATCAGAGAACCGATCTTGCTCCCAAGGCCAGGACCTGACAGCCTTGTACATTAGCACTTTTTTAAAGTGATGTCCACTTTTGAAATAGTACCTGTCCCGAGAGTGGTCACTTCATTTGACAAATGCCAGCGATGACAGCCGGACGCCGCTTTACAAACTCCAGCCTTCTGCTCGCCCTCACTCCGGCCCCGCTTGCAGCTCGCCCGCCCCAAGAGAGGTGAGGGACAGGAGTTGTGTTCCCCTTCGCCTTGTCGATATTTGTACGTAGTGCCCTCCCTGAGCCTGCAGCCGTGGGCTGATGTCTATTGGGGACCTTGGCTGTTCCCCCCAGGACATGTGCCTGGGCCCCACCAGCATCATCAAACAGGGCAGCTGAAGGTGGTGGGTGGGGAGATGGGGATTTTCCCAAAAGGTCGGTGCGGTTTTGTCACCCTCTAATGTCTGCCAGGTGCAAGGAGCAAAGCGTGGCAGAGAAACCAGTCATCTCCTCACGGAGCGGGAAGGTTGTGGCTGAAAACTTCTGGCTGAGGCTCCTGCACTCTTCGACTGTGCCACTGCTTGGCTCAAAAGCTGTCCCTAGATGTGTTTTTTGCCCTGGAGAGACCTCACTCTGGTGCCTGAAGGGACTTGTCTGGGTGGATGGGGTTGCTCTAGGCACTGTGCTGAAGAGCTGAGGTGGTCTGGGCAGGAGGAGAGGGGACTGAGGCTCCTGGTGACCACCCAGCTGAGCAGAAGAGGTGGAAGGGAATTAACTCTCTGCTCTGCTGAGCCTGGGCAAGAGCCCTTGTGCCGCTGCGGGAGCGTTACCCGGCTCTACAAGTCACCCTTGAAACCCGCACTGAAGCCACATCGCTGAAGGGACAAATCAAGGAAGATGAGAAACAGTAGAACTTGGGTTGCTCGAGGTCTTCTGCCCCTATATTTCCTTAGGTTGGGGTGCGCTGCTGAGGGTTTCCCTGACAGACATCTGGCAGTGTTTGCGCGATGGAGTGTGGGGGCAACGCAGGTGTGTTGTGCTTACTGCGTGCAGGCTATTTGCAGCACCTGTGCGAGGAGTTTTTTGGGGGAGAGCAGCTGAGACGTGGTGGCAGCTTCTCTATGCTTTCTGATGCCCACCCGCCGCTGAAATGGCAGTGGGCCGGAGAACTTCAATCTCAGTCCTGTAACTCAGAGGGGATAACCTATGGGTGGGAGCAGAGGGAGCGCCTGGGGAGGTTGTGCTCTTCGGGGTCTTCACTGCCGTTCAGCGATGCTTTTGAGCATCTTGCCAAAATTCCCCATGTCGCGCAGTGAGATTTCCTAGAAAGCTGTGTGGGCAGCGCTGTGGAGTATGTGTTGAATACCATCTTCGCTGCCCGTGCCCGATGTGCTTCACTCTAACGTGTCTTGCATGCAATGGTGTGTTTGGGTCACTGCGGCCAGTGATGCCACGGTTCACGGGCAGTGCCCACGTGGGTGTTAGAGACCTCAGGGCAGCCAGTGAGGCATCTAGAAATCCCCAAAGCTGGTCAAATTTTCAGGCAGAGGAAATGTATTTGGGAAACTTGGGCATAGCTGAACTCTTCTCCTGCTGATGTATCGAGGAAAACGCTCTAAGTGCTCTTCAGGTATCTCCTTGGCCGCAATTCTCTCTGCTCCAGAGTTCAGTGTATGTTGGTTTTCTTCTCTTCCTTAACTCTGTGGTTCTCCATCGTTTGGTCCCACCTCTCTGTGTGCTTCTACACCCCTTCCCCTGCACACCCCCCCCTCTGCCAGCCCTCTCTCCCTACCCTTCGTGTCGGACAGGGAAGGCCGGGGTACGCCGGCTTGATGGAGAGCTGGTACCTCGTGGAGGACGGTTGTGTCTGCTGCTAAATGGCACAGGGAAGCGCTCCAGGCTCATTCACGTCCCTAGGAAATGGGGAGTCTCAGAACTTGTTCCCAATTCATCAGCTTTTTGGGAATTGTGGGGTGGGGGAAGTAAATCAGATGAATTCTCCTTTTTCTCCCTCGACCGGCTCTTGGGTGTTTTCTTCAGCCACCAACTTGTCTTCTCCTTGCCATCGCTCTGAGCCATCTCTTGGTGCCCACCTCTTGACGGGGGTGACCCTCCCATGCGGCCACCATCTGTCCCCGTATATGTCTCCCTCCACCTCCACGACTCCACCGAGACCCAAGTTACGATGTGAAACTTGGACACGTACGGACAACTGGCACGGCCCAAGCTGAGCCTGTAATTTCCTGGCTCATAAAAACATGAGCTTCCTTCAGGCCCGGGTCTCCACCAGGTCATACTGATCTGAGTCCCACACCTCCTCCCCAAGGTCCCCCCCGCCCCCAAAATATTTTGTGACACTAGCTACGAGCTAGACTTTTTTTTTATTGCTCCATATGTTGGAGACACATGGAAAAATGCATAGGAGAAATCCCCTTAGCGAGGGAGTGAAAAGCCACCGAGTTTACGGGGTGTTGCAAATAAGCTGAGGCAAAACAAATGTTTTAGGCTGACTTGTCTGCCAATTTTGAGTCCATTGTTTTTAAATCCGGAAAAACAGGCCAAGGGGCAGTTGTTAATGGGCCAGTAATTTTCTTCCTTTCTGGACACCCCAGAGCAACAAATACCAAATATTCCTTGGGAAAGAAATCAAGTGTGGGGGGCTTTTTATTTAAGGTATCAAAAGGCATCATTGACTCGCCCTCGTAGGGCGCTGCTCCTTCCAGCGAGGGGCTTTTACAGGCAATAACCTGTTTTGCGAAGCCGTGCAGCCAAGCTCGAGGCTCATTGTTGGTGCTGACTTTTATAAGAGGTGGCGGGGGCTTACAACAGCCGGGCTTTTTAGTTTTTGTAAACCAGTCCATTAACCAACGCAACCTGAGCTAAACGGCGGTGGGGGACGGAGCCTCCGGGGACCTTGCCGAGCCGACCCCTCTGCTTCTGTAATGAACTCGGCAGCATCCCACTTACGGCTCAAGCAGCTGAGAGTCTGTACGGAGAAGATAATGTATTGCTGCAGAGAAGGTCATGTATGAAAATACCCCAGTTGGGATTTTTCCAGAGCATTCGGTTGTTGCTGCTGCAGCATCGCTTGGCCAAAACGCTGCCGGTCCACGTAGTTTTATTGCTGGTGGTGCTTTGAGGCTTCTGGGATCCCTGGGGAGAAGGTGGCTCTCTCCAAGTGTTGGTGTGATCTTGTGGGTATTACCTTGACCTGCAGGCCAGGAGAAGCGGCTGTGTGCCAGGCAATAGTCCCCAACCTGTCAGGGGACTCGCTGTGGCTTTGTGTTCCCATCTCTTACTGGGCATGGGGTGGCTGCGGTGGCTTTGGGCACGCCAGGTAGCTGCGTTACCGTTTCTCCAGCTCCCGTAGAGGGACAGGAGCATTTCCTAAGAAACTACTTCAAACAGAGCCAGGGTGAATTTTGATGGTAAATTGTCTCTCTCCTGGGCTGTGAGAGAAGGAAGGACCTGTTGACTTTCATTTATGAAGAGCAGGACTCACACTCCGCTTGCTGTTTGTGTGCAGTGAGAGCGTGGTGGCCCAGGAGCTGGGGCAGCAATGGTCGGCGTCTCTGCTGGCACGGGGAAGTCTCTGGTTTGGGGATCACCCGGCTTTGGCAAAGCTCATGGTGGACTTCAACTGGGGAGCAGCGGGGGGGAGAATCAAACCAATAATGTTGACTTTAAATTTGGCCTTGCTGAACCCCACTGGTGTCCTGTCTCTGCAGCGGCTGCCCTTGGTCCTCAGCTGCTGTCACTTGCTGTGGTCTGAGCAGAGCTGAGCGGCTTCGTGCTGGCCGAGGAGGTTGCAGGCAGCGAGGAGAGACACTGTGCCGCCTTCTCCTTCTCTGAGGGCTTTTGAGTACTTCACTTTGAGCTTGAGGCTTTTACCTGTTGGCAGGTCTTCTACTCCCTATCAGGGCTGGGGGAGGAAAAGGGGTCACTATAGAAAATGCTCGAGCCCTCCTGCTGATGTGATGCTGAGGTTGGCACCGGTTGCGTTCTTCAATATTTTTAGCTGGAAAAAATACAGACTTGACAATATGGGAATGTCTGGGGGGGTTCCAAGCTCTCTGTCATGTTGCTTTAAAAAAACTGAATTTCTCCTCAAGTCAAAACCTCTTTGTATTTGCAGAATGGCGCTGTCGTTTGTCTGGTTTGGAGCAATCTTTACTTTTGCTTTATCGAATCTTGAATTTTGAGGTGTGTTGGTTTTTTTTTTGTTCAAACAGAATGAATTCTTTTGGAGTGAAGTATCTCGATGAGTCCATGCTTTAAAGAAATTTCCAATGTACTTACTCGCAAAGCAGAGTGTTTTGTTCTGAATCAGGATAATATTACTCAAAACCCCTCTGTACTAATTCAGCTGAACATTTTCTTGTGCAGATACTTAGTGTTGCACTTCAGAGCCAGAAAGCCTATAATTATGAGTTTGAAAGCAATTTATTCTACTCATTTTTGATCTGAAAGGTCTGGCTTATAGGTTTCTGGGTGGATGAAAAATTTAAGGGCAAATGATTCCAGTTCAGGACTGGGATGGTGAATGCTGGCCCTGCCGGACTGTGCTGAGCATCCCCTGGTCCAGCGCTGGTCATGGGGGGGATGCTGCAGCCACAGAGTTTCCATGGGAACGGGAAGATGCGAAGTCTGAGATACAGTTTGGTCCACGTTGGTGTCGCAGGGGACCAAGCGGCACGGCCGGAGCGCCCCAGAGGGGAATGGGGGGAGACCCCTCGGGGCAGGCTGCCCCCAGCCCGGCGGGGGCTTTCTCGGGGGGCTTCGGGCGAAGGGTGCGGGTGACATCTTGTGGCCGCGGCTCCTCCCCGGGGCTGTGCAGCGCTGGGGACCGCAACAGCAGAGGCTGCCCGGCCTCGGACACGCACAGCTCGGGCTCAGCCAGGGCATGAGGATGAAGGTGATGGTGAGGCAGCCCCGGGGTCCTGCAGAAGGCTAAAATCTTTTTTCTTTTTTTTTTTTTTCCCCTGTTTTTTTTTTTTTTTTCTCCCCCACCGCCCTTTTGCCACTCAGCATCTGTGCCAGCAAGGGAAAATCTCAGCCCTCCTAATAAGCAGAGATGTAGGTGGGCTTTCCCAGGTTCATGCCTTGATGGGGGACATGGGGTGCTGGGTTTAGTCCATCCTGATGCTCGGCAGCGAGACCTTGTCCTACCCAGTGGGGGGTCTACAATCAAATGTGAACTCGCCACTGTGAGATGCCATGGGAGCTAGAAATACCAGTGGGTACAAAAGGGGCTGGAAACCTTCAGAAAGAAGAGGACTGCCTCTCAGAGGATGTTAAACACCATGGTTTGGAGATGTCTAGGGACATCCCAAATTCACTGACCACCAGAGTAACTCCACGCATACGTTGCTTCCGTGCCTGATGCTGACTGGTGCGAGGAGGAGGATGCTGAGCCAGCTGGGCGTTTGGACTGGCCCCTTGTTGCTGGTTTTGACGGACTTTGTGTCTTTTGGGAATCTGTTTATATCCCAGATGTTGAGATACAGCATCGGGGCGGAGCTCTGAAAACTCATCACACCCCAAACTGCAGCCAGTGCCTGTCCCTGTGCGCTGACATGCGGAGGAGGGATAGCACCCCACTTTCTTGGGAGATGGGGAGGGTTTAAAAGGGTCTGACTCTTCAGGGCTTTGCTCTCGCTGCGTATTCTGTGGAGGAAAAAATTAATCCCTGAGCAGGGGTGAGGGTTGGGACTGAGCTACTGCTGAGCAGCTCAGGGATTTTCTTATTCCCCCGGAGTGTGGTTTGTCCCCTGGCTGCCAGCACCCTCCTGCTGCCGTCCTGGTCCCCACGAGTGACAGGGACCCACCTCCTCTGAGCCACTGTGGCAGCAGCCTTGACCTCTGCAGCCAGTGATGCCCGGAGTGTCCCTGGCACATCTGTGCCTCCGGGCACCCAACGCTGCAGAGCAGCTCCAGCAGCAAGCAAGGAATAAAGTGACCCTGGGGGATTTTGGTACCTGTAGGTCACTATGCACCTGCTCTTTGGCTCCGAGATCCCTTCCCTGACTGTTAGCAGCGTGAAGCATGGTCCACCTCCTGCTCTGTGGGTGTCTTTTTGGTGGTACAAGGTCCCTAGTTTGAGTCCCCGTGGCTTTTTGGGGTAGGACCTTCTTGGTTCATACAGCTCCGAGCAGAAGCAGGACTTGAGGTGCAGCTGGGATTTTGTATATGATGGGTGGGGCTGTAGGTACTTCGATGCTGTAATTAATCAAGTGGATTTTGTAGTGCTGTAGGGAAGATGTTGGGTGAGCCCCTGTTTTGGGGGTCGTGGCTCTCCTCTCCCCCCATGGACCCATGTTGGGGTTGGGTACTTCCCATAGTGACTTTTGAGAGCATCTCTTTGGGCAGCTGAGTTGATGGAGGGTTAATGAGTTGAGAAGGGCTCCTGCTTCCTCGGTAGATGGAAAGGTTTAACTCTACGCTGCCTCAGCCACCATTTTTCTGGTCGGGTGGGCAGGAAGCTTAAAATGCCACTTTGGCTGGCAGAAAGATGGGGGCCAAAGGAAGGGCGAAGAAAAAAGCTTTTACTTCCAAAAATAACTCTGGAACAAAATGAAGAGGTCGGAGGGCGAGCAGGGAAACGGAGAAGTACCTTCCCCAGAGGCCAGCACTGAAGTTTTCATCCTCTGAGTGCCCGAGGAAGGAAAGCTTGGCTACATTAAAGACCATCCCCCGCTGCCAGGGCTAAAATGAGTTGTGGCACGGTGAGCGCAGGCACGCGTGAGAGCAGCCAGGTCACCGTGGCACAGAGCATCTCACTGCCCTTCCTTCCCACCGGCTCTTTGTAGTCGAGCTTTCCCCAGCTCATCTTCTAACCACATTTTTTTTCTCCTCTGTGCGGTCGGAGCCGGGACACAGTGGGGCATGGCATGGGCAGACAGGGCGGTGGTGGCATCACGGTGTTGGCCATGTCTCTGCTGGTGGGACGTCTTGCTGCCCGGGTCTTTGGCTTTCACAGGGGGATGCTGCAGCTGCTCCCCAACCCCAGGACTGTAGCATGGGGCAGGATGGGGGACCGAGGGACTCCTCCACTGGTCCCTTAGCCATGTGTGTGCTGGTACGGGGCTGGCTGTCTCGGAGCTGAAGGTGGGCCAGGATGGGATTGCCCAGAGGGTGGAAACATCTATGGTGTTTCACCAGGCTCTGCCCACACCGGAGGGGAGATCAGCAGAGAGGGAGAAAGGATTTGGGGTCTGCTGTCCATGAAGCCAAGCAGAGGCAGAGGATATCTGACATCCCCTTAGCTGGGGACGGGTCTCCAGCGCCCCTTTAGAGAGCAGGATTGGACTCAAACAGAGCGAGGTGCTGGGGCCAGGTGTCTGCTGGTCATGGGAGAGCTCTGGCTGCAAGTGCTCCTGGGGGTGGAAGGAGGAACTTGCTGCTCTGATGGCTTCTCCCACCCACACACACGTGATCTAAACACCAGTGTCCCACCCTTTCAACGAGCTCAGGGCTTCTTGAAGAAGCCGTTCCCTCCAGCTTGGTGCTGAGCTGGGCAGAGGGACCGCCTGTGCCAGCGATCCCCGAGCTATGAGACCCAGGAGCTGGCACAGCCCTCGAGCACCAGGACATGGGAAAATCCTGTAGTAAAGTGGTGGTGGTGGTGGGGAAATAAATCAGAATAACGCCCCAAAGGGTGTCTCCTGGCCAAGAGCGGGCCATCCTGCAGCATCCTTGCAGGGCACAGTGGCCTCACTGCCCAGGGCAAGGTGAGCACAGGAACCTCCGGGTGCACGGAGCCCTCCCGAACAAAAAGGGATGTACAAAAGATGATGATGCAGAGGGTATATCCCAAAGCAAGTGTTGGGTGGGCATTTTATCGCTGGTGGTGGCCGGTGTGCCAGGAAATACTGTTATTCCTTCCCTTCCCAAAGCTGGGAGATGATAAACACTGGGGTCTGCCTCCATTCAGCTGTGATCCATCAAGGCGGGGTGGGGGGGAACTCGCACCAGAGAGCGGGTGAAGGGAGGTCAGTGATTGTGTAAACAGGCACTTTAGCGTTCACCCTGAGCTGGTATTACTGTAATTCATTAGAGGTGTCAGCCCTCTTTGTAGTTCCACGCTCGGAGACAGCCCCCCCCTCCCCAATTTGCCTGGCCATTTCTAACATCCAGCCTCGCCAGCAGGAAAATAAACGGCACGAGATGTCTTTGCACGAGACAAAGTTGCGGTTGCAGCATCACCCTGGAGGGGAAGAAAAAAAAAAAAATAAAATAAGGTGAGCTTTAGCATCTCTGCATGTTTTTCAGTCCAGGTCCCGTTGCGCTAACGAAGGTTCCTCCTCCAGTGGGGCACCCGGTGTTGAACAAGTCTTGTTGGCTGCTGCCAAACCGATGCTGAGTGAGATGCAGCGTAGTGGCCTGACCATGCTGGATGGGCAGAGCCCACTCGCTGCTGAAGTTATAGAAATTGCTTGGAGAAAAACAACAACAACAAAAAGGCAAAGGATACTGGATGCACGGCGCTTTCCCGCAGCCAGAATGCAGGTTTGCTTTGGGGGGGGGACCCCAAAGGTTGGGGAGCATGGGAGACTGCTGCCTCCCTCTCCACACCGGGACCCACGGGCTGATTTCCCTGTGCGGAGCATCCTTTCCAGCTCGGATTGAACCGCTTGTGCCAACCCCCCACCAAATAGATATCCCCATTCTCCCTGGCGCGGCGTGGGGTTTGGGGAGCCTGTGCTCCCCTCCGCAGCCCCCCCGGCTGCCGTGCTGGCTGTGAAGGTGGGTATGTCTTGTCAGCATCCAGGGATGGAGCGGAGGTCCACAGGGAGCCTGCCAAGCCCCTGTGCTGGAGGAGGAGGAGGAAGAGGAGGACTGCAGTGCTCTCCTGCATCAGGACAGCTTGTTCCCATCCCCTCACCAGCTTGCACTGCTGCAACACTTCACCCGACTTAAAAGGGCACTAAAATTCCCCCTCCCAGCGGCGGGGGAAGCCTGGTGTGGTACATAAATTGCCGGAGGTGTCTGGTGAGCGGCTCATGCGGTGACTTCATGCTCTGTAAACACCGGAGAGGATGAAGCGCTGCGGAGGGCAGCCCTGGGCATGCAGCAGCTTGGATGGGGGGTCCGGCACGGTGGTTGGTGATGCTGAAGACCACGCTGCAGGGAAAGGAGGGAGCAATGTGGTGCCAGAGGTATTGACAGAGGGTATTGACACCTCCCAGGCAGGATGACACTGGTCCTTCCAACCAAAATATCCCCGCAGGTGTGCCTGATAAAGCAGATGAAAACCTTGAACGGCTGCTCCTGCGCATTGCTGTACCCAGGAGATGCAGCACACGCTCCGAAGAATTATGGCCTCAGGGGATGAGCTGAAGATGGAGAGTCCCCCACAGGCAGGGCTGTGCCTTGCTGCGTTCTCTGCCATGGTGATCCTGTGTGGGACCACAGCGTCCCACTCAAGTCCAAGGTCGCCTCCCAGTGCTGGGGGCACAGCCCCGGTGATGTGACTGGAACAGGCAGAGAATTCAAGTGTGCTGCCAGGTCTGGGGACCTGGTGACCCACCCCTAGGGAATTGGTCTACCTCCTCATCAGCCTGTGGATGACACAAAATTTGGGTTTTCTGGCGTTCTCAGCCTCAAGGGGTTGGAAGTAATGTTTCTGTTTGTAAGGAATGGTTGAGATGTACATGATGTGAGCGGTCGGGGCTGTACAAATGGCATACATGGGAGTGAAATCCCTGGCGAAAATGTGAGATCTGGCATCTCTGCGAAGCCCAACAGGTCTGAAGCTGCAGCAGAGGAGCTGGTGGGGGGAGACAAGCTAATGGCCTTAGCCCTAACTGTTGCCCCGCTAAATGTTTTTATATTCAGTGTGAAAATCTTCTCATGGGATTCCCATGTTTCACTTTTATTTAATGCTTCAGATTTGCATGTTTTCAGGCCAGGCTGTGTCGCGCTAACAAAAGTTCCTCCTCCACTGGGGCACCTGCTATTGAGGTCCTATTTGCTCCCACCAAACCAATGCTAAGTGAGATGCAACGTGGTGCCCTGACCCACGCGGGTTGGGCAGAGCCCACCCACTGCTGAAATTGCAGAATTTGCATAGGAAAAAGCGTGAGGGCACTGGATGCACTTTGGGTTTGGTGAGGATGTTTGACTCTGCTGCAAGTCTGTTGAGAACCTGGTGGCTCGGTGTGTCTCGCCTGCTACAGTGAGGCTGACTCACCAGGGAAGGGACACGTGCTTCAGATGGGGTGGGAGGAAGAACCGACCTTGGGATGTGATGGAGCTGACATCACTCATGGGCTCTGCATCAAGCTCTGATGCTCTCCTCAGTGAGGAGGGGGAGCGGTGGGACCGGGGCAGCCCATGATGCATAGGATCATCGAATTGCTTAGGTTGGAAGGGATCTTCAAGATCATCAAGTCCAACCATTGTCCACCCATCTTCTAAATACCTCCAGGGATGGTGACTCCACCACTTCCCTAGGCAGCCTGTTCTAGTGCTTGCTTTTAGTGAAGAATTTTTTCCTAATATCCATCCTAAACCTCCCCTGGTGCAACCTGGGGCTGTTTCCTCTTCTCTTATGGCTTGTTACTTGGGAGAAGAGATGGACATCCCCCCCTTTGCTACACCCTCCTTTCAGGGAGCTGTAGAGAGTGAGAAGGTCTCCCCTGAATCTCCTTTTCTCCAGGCTGAACACCTCCAGTTCCCTCAGCCACTTCTCATAAGACGTGTGCTCCAGACCCCTCACCAGCTCCGTTGCCCTTCTCTGGACATGCTCTGGCACCTCAATGTCTTTCTTGTCGTGAGGGGCCCAAACCTCAGCTCGTTTGGCCTCTAAGGCTACAAACAAATGACTATTAACGTAGGTGACAATTTCCATTCCTCCCTTATCTGCCTCCTCAGTGCCATAACCTAATCGAATCCCATCTCTCCACTTGCTGAACTCGTTACTGCCGTACCGGAGTGCCGCGTTCCCCAATCGATCCAACCTCTCCTGCTCCGCTCTGGGGGAGGTGGGTGCTGGCGGGGGTCTGTGATAGACCCGCTTCTGATGCCTTCGCCCCGGATCAAGAAAACAAGTGTCGGCTCCCAGCTCTGTAGTCGCTAATAAACCATCTGGCGTTGCTTATTTTAATTGCATTGTGCTCCGATGGAGGGTCAGCGAGGAGAGGGGGTGCCCTACATTCTCGCACGCGGCATTTGGTCCGGGATAATTGCGCCGCGCGAGCGGCAGGATCCCAGTGCCGGGGCCTTTGATTCCCGGCCAAGGGAGGCAGGTGCTTTCAATATTCACCCTGCTAAGCCCCTCTGATAGGGAAAAGTGTTTGCAAGATGCATATGGTGGAGGAGAGGCTGAGGAGGGAGTTGAGCCGGGGTTGGCAGCAAGTCCTGGGTCCGGGCTGCCCTACAGCCATCCCTTGTCACGTCTTGCCCTTCCCGCGCTGCCTGGCGATGTGTTTGCTCTGTGTGCCTCTCCCCAGGTGACAGTGGTGGCCTGTCACCCCGTGCTGCCTCAGAGCAGCTCGAGCGGTGCCCGATGCTTTTCCCTCCCTTCTCACAGCCCCCTGCCCCTTGCTGCTGCCTCCGCGCTCTCCCAAACCCTCCCTCCCTCCATCCATGCTCAGGCACCAGCTCTGCTTTGTTGGGGATGGGATGGGGTGGCTGCATCCCTGCACCGAGGGCTGTTCCTGCAGCTCGGGGAGCCTCCGACCACCCCCGTAACCCACACAGAAGTGAGGATCCTGGCGTGGTCCTTGGGTTGCTCCTAGTGCTGGAGCAAAACTAGTCCAGGTATGGTAAGGGGAGGCTGCGGCTGCATCCCTGGCTGCCTCGCCAGGCTTTCCCCTCCTCGTGCCTCAGTTTCCCTTTCTGTTCTTCAGGTTTCACGCTCAGCTTCCGAATGCTGAGATGCAGGACTCCGTGCAGGCACGACTGTAGATGGAGGCTGCCGTCTTCGGTTTGTTACCGGGTGGGAGAAAAAAGCCCTTTGTGGCCTGTGGGGTATTTTGGCAGGGAAATCCTTTGGGCTGGGACTCGTGTGATGTGACTGTGCCCGTGGGGACGTGGCAGCGCTGATCAGGCCGTCCCTCCTGCCTTATTTCTCCTTATTACGGATTTTGTTTTTCTTGCAAACCTTTCCCAGGGGTCTCCAGCTTTGCTCGCTCCCCGGGGACACCCAGCACCCCCGGGCGCCGCGCGGTGCTGGCACCAGCAGGGAGAATAAAGCAGCACTGGTACAGGGTATCGATTTCGTGGGGTATGGCACCGCCTTGTCCCATCGGTGCAGCTCTGGGGCTGGGTTCCCCTTTCCCTGGCTGCCACCCATCCTCTGGTCCACAGTGGGACATCTCAGGTGTCCCTGCTTGCCACGGCAGCTCCTCCATGTGCCTGAAGCTTGTTGCGGAGATGCCCAGCAGCATTGTGGCACAGAGCATCACCGCTCTGGGACTAAGCCGGGAGCATAACCCTTGAGCTGCCGGTCTGTTCTTGTCGCTCTTTGCCTCCTAAATCCCACTCTCCCCTTCCTCTGTGCCAGCCCCATCCGCTCGTAAGCCCGAAGCCCTCCATCCACACACCAAAAAAAGGCTCATCCCTGCCGGATCCCCCAGCCTGGTGCGTGAGCGGAGGTTTTCACGTCTTCATTTTCCCAGGGTTTGCTGATAAATCCTGTCTCCGTAACCCCGGCCTTGATTGACTCATTATCAGGCAACGCGCGGCGAGGAAGCGACCCGTGACCCTGCCTGGGGAGATGGGGTGACCCCACGGGAGTAACCCTTATCGGCTCTTTTTAAAAGCTTCCCTTTTTAACACACCAGAGGAGCCTCGGCCAAGCCAAGCAACACCTAAATAGCGATGGGGCGGTGGAAGGTGTATGTGGGGAGGGGGGTGAGGACAAGGAGGTGCAGGAAGCATCAGGCGCGTGGAGTGGGATTATTTCCGCTGGCAGAGCGTGAGGGTGTTCGCTGAGGTTGGGAAGAGCCTTTGCCTGGGGGAAAACATCGGCACAGTTCCCATTTTTTTAGTGTCGCGTGGGAGCGGGACTGGGTGTAGCTTTTTGAAGGGGGGGCTGAGCATACCCTCACCCGAAGCCTTGCCTGGGTCCACCTGCTTCGCACTGATGGGCTTCCTGGCTTCCCACCGGGGTTATCAGGAGAAAGCCCACCAGGAGATAAGAGCATCCATGGGGGAAGGTGACATCAGCCAGGCTCGGCGGTGGGGCTGAGCCCAAAAATGAGGCCGTCCCGCACACTGCCACCCGGGTGCCTGGGACAGAGGGGGCGGCTGTGAGCTGTGTCCTCGCTGTCCTCAAACACCGGGTGTGTATCGGGAGGGGGCTAATTTATCTTCCCTTTTCTTCCCAGCTGTTTTTATAGCAAGTGACCTCTCAACCCTGCCCACGTCTTTACGGAGGCGATAAGTGTTAGGGCATTACTGGACCCGGGGGAAGGTGACATCAGCCAGGCTCGGCGGTGGGGCTGAGCCCAAAAATGAGGCCGTCCCGCACACTGCCACCCGGGTGCCTGGGACAGAGGGGGGGCTGTGAGCTGTGTCCTCGCTGTCCTCAAACACCGGGTGTGTATCGGGAGGGGGCTAATTTATCTTCCCTTTTCTTCCCAGCTGTTTTTATAGCAAGTGACCTCTCAACCCTGCCCACGTCTTTACAGAGGCGATAAGTGTTAGGGCATTACTGGACCCGCTTTCCCTTCGTCATCTTTCCTCACGGCCACGGAGGGGGTGCAGGAGCTGCAGGGTTTGGTGCGTGCCAGGCTGGTGGAGATGCTGGCAGGGGCAGGGTTGATCAGCGTTTTGGAGCAAGGATGAAGCCAGGGAGGGCAAAAGAAGAGGTAGAAATCCTATTGCTTGGAGAGGGTAACACTTTGCGCGGGACACAGCCCTGTGAGGCAGACAGGAGCTATCCTCTTACCCCTCACCCTGCGTCAGGGCGCGGATTGCTCCCTTCGACGGGACTGAGGGCCGGCTCGCCTGTGTGGGTCGCTGATCCGACCCCCCAGCTCCCCGGCAGGGATTAGCGGGGATGGGTTTTTGCCAAGTCCTGGCTGTCACTGTGTTCCCACCTTTG
>NW_009647010.1:210765-216029 GCF_000708025.1 Charadrius vociferus | reverse complement strand
TGGATTCCTGAAGTGCTCCATCTCCCACATGTTGCGCTGATCAAAGGCAGCTGTTGCCTGGACCCTCCCCTGAGTCCATTTACACACACACATACACACCCCCCCCAAAATACAGAAATACAAAGGAAACTGAAGGAGGTGGAAGGGGTGATGGATGGAGGAGAGACCGGGCAAGGGGCAGCAGCAGGCAAAATCCCTCTCCCTGGTCTCCTCGCGGAGGGTCCCATCCACAGCCATCAGGAAGGCTGGTGGGGAGTCTGTTGTAGGTCTGAAGAGAGAGGCTGGCTCGGGGCACCCTGGGGAAGAGTCGGACCAGATCTGTCATCTGGAGGAAATGGTGTCGTTGGTGGGTGACGGCACTTGCCTGGGCCAGATGCAGCTGTGGCAGAGCACAGTCAACATCTCCCATGGCTTTAGGTGACATCAAGATGAAGAGTGGATGAACCTCTTTTAAGCCCTCGCTGATCCCGGCAGTTTGTGCGTACTCAATGTCAAGGTCCACGCGGTCTCCTCTGGAGGACCGTGGATGGCTCTGCTAGGTGGGAGGCATGTGGGCTAGTGGTGATGTTCCTCACTAGCCCATGGGCAGAGCAACACCATGAGGGGTTTGATCTTACAGATTGTCTCCTTTGGCTCTGCCAGCCACCGGCATTGGCTGCTTCAAAGGGAGAGGAAGGAGGTCTGAGACCTGCTCTGGTGGTGGCTCCTCTCCAGGGCAAGTGTGGTCCTGTTAATTGTGTTTTGGCAGATGATTTATTGTTCGTGCACGTGATTTACCTCTGCTCCCCAGCTTCTGTAATGCAAAGGACTTGGACTATTTGGATTTTCAATTCCTTTGTGAATCCTTCTCCATGGCAAGCCTAGCTGGTGTCAGCAGCTTGTTTGTGCTCAGAGACCTGATGGGAGAAAGCTCTCCTGCCCTTCCTCATCCTCACATCCATCTGCTCGTTACTCAGCATTACAATTTAGCTTCAAGGCATTGAAGAGACGCAATCTCCGCCCCAAAACTGCAGATGCAAAGAGCGCAGAGAAGAGGCGCACAGGACACGTTTCCTTAGCTGAGGCAGGCAGGTTCAGGTGAGGGTTTAATCTGGTTGAAAGCCAAATTCTGCTGCCCACAGTGACACTGCAGCAATTGCATCCCCCAGCCAAGGACAAAAGCATCCTCTCCTTCTAGCGGAGGATCTGGTGGACCAGGCTAGGTAGTCCCAGCTGCCCAGGGGTGAAGCCCTTCAGAAGGGCAGTTTGTCCTCCTTTTCCTCCCTTGTCTCCAACTTGCTGTGCAGCACACAAGGGGCAGATGTACCTGATGTACCTCACCCATTTCCAAAAACCAGCTATATCATTAAAGACAGTCTTTTATTACTTTTCTCCAGGACTGGGCAGGACAATTTGGCCTTATGAGGAGGGTCCAGTCATCTCCGCTCCCAAAAGCTAACATCTCCAGCAGCAAAACCAACAAGGTTCAGGCAGCCTTTCCAATGGTGGTGTTAATACAACATTACCCGCGTAAGCAGAATGCCTTGGTGGGATGCCAGTGCACCAAAACCAGGTGGTTAGTGTTCCTGGGTCACATTCATCCCTGTCCTCGCTGGTATCTGTAAGTTAATTTAATCAGCTGAAGAAGGTCCTCAGCCAGGTTACAGCCCTCTGTGGTAATCCCCTGAGGCTGAATTTTGCTCATTATCCACATCTAAAAGAAAAGAGAGGGACTCAAGGTCTGCGTGTCAAAGAAACTAAGCATCTTTAGTCCTCACTGCCATCGAGGGGTGTGCTCAACCCCTACAACCCCCAAACCTGCTCGGCAGCATCCCACAAGCACTAGAACGGCTGCACAGGGGGTGCTGCGCTAGCAAGGGTGACCCTGGCTCAGATGGATCTTACCTTCCCCGTTCACCTTCACCAGTGTCCAGCGGTGGCCGAGGCGCTCCTGATCAGACAGGCATGAAGGGCTCCTTGGGGCTGCGCTCGTCCTTCTCGGGCAGGGCTGGCAGCGCCTGCCTCCAGCCCGGGGCAGTCGAGGGCAGGCTGGTTTGTCACCACAGCAGCTGTCCCGGCTCGGGGTCACAGCTCTGCCTGTCAGGGATGGCAGAAGTGACAGGCTGTGCTGTGGCACCTGGAGAAACTGGGGAGAAACCTCTGGTGCTTCTTTGGACACGGCAAGAGCTATACACCAAGAGAAGCGTCTCTCCTAAGATCACAGTAGAGTTTGCATCTGACCTCTCTCCCATTATACCTAGGGATAGATGAGATCTGTGGCAGCTTCTTTCTTTCTCTCCTTCTCAACAGCATTTTACCCCTGGCTCACCACCCAGAGCACAATGTCGGGGACCTTTTGCCCCTCCACCCACACCTGCCTCTCCCCACCGAGAGACGCCCCCAACACCGCGGTCCCTTGCCCTAACCCCGCTTTCCAAAGTTCAGCTGCTTGGCTGCAGGCAGCCCATAATACCATTTTACAGCAAGGTGACCCCTGCTCTTTGGCGCTGTGCAACCCCCTGTCCGTCCGGCCGACGAGCCGGCCACCTAACGCGTTGTGACAGGTCGACTGGCTTAAGCTCGTGGAGGGACCACGTCTTCTCCCTCCTCTCGACGGTGGGGTTGACAGAGCGTGGTGTCCCCCTCTGCCGAGCATGGAGGGAGGAGGGGAATTTGGAGTGAGGGCGAAGGGACGGTCATCGCCTGGACCCCGCCACCGGCAGGGACACCCCAACACAGAGCTAACCGCAGGGACAGAAGGGCAAACCTAGTGGGTTGATGTTGCATCACCTTTGCCAGGCATGTCACCTCCCAGTTCCCCTCTGCCTCTTGTTGCTATAAGCCAGTGTAAGAAAAAAAAAAATTGGGCAGACTTGCTTTGTCTTTCATTTCCCCACTCAGCTCAGCCGCCCGCGGCCATCCCATCCGCTGCTGGGGACCCCTCACCTGGAGCAGGTCTGTCCCTGCTGTGGGGACAGGAGTATCTCACACTGGCATCACCAGAGATAATAGTTTCCAGGGAAAAAAAAAAACAACAAAACAACAACCAAACAAAAAAACCCCAACAATTTATTCAGTTTCTTTCCCAGTCCCTGTGGGCTGTTTGACCTGTACCCATCCAAGCTGGCTGTACAACACCCGCGCTGCGTGCCAGCAGCAACAACAAAACAACAACCAAACAAAAAACCCCAACAATTTATTCAGTATCTTCTCCAGTCTCTGTGGGCTGTTTGACCTGCACCCATCCAAGCTGGCTCTACAACACCCATGCTGCGTGCCAGCAGAGGAAGGGTTAAGGATGATCTTCACAGGACAGATGTTCAAATTCTGGGAGCTGCTCTCCAAAACCTCCTTTGAGCATTCTCAAGATGGGGCCTCAGTTTCCCTCTTGTCTGCCCAGGGCTGGGATCTCTGATCAGAAATGAGCCTGCCTTGGGGAAGGACCTTCCACGGCACAGCAGAACCACCCGCTCCAGGAGCAACTCTCTTATCTCTCTGTTGCCCCCAAAATCTCAGGTTTTGCCAGAAAAAGGATGTTGTTCCAACTCTTACGTTTGTAAACTTAGAATCTTGACCCAGCCTGGGGAGCAGAAACCACAAATTTTCTAAAGTTGGTATTTGTAAAGTTTGTGCTTCTGTATTGCATCTTTGCATCTGGGGAGGGCTAAAATACACTGGTTACAAAGAAGTGAGATTAGCAAAGCTGAGCATCTCCGTGGAATTTGGAAAACCCACATCCCCACGTGGACACCGAGGCTTCTTTGCTGGGATCAAGAGTCGGCTTGGCTACCTGGTGCAGAGCCTGGCTTGGTTAAGCACCTCTCTCCCAAACTTCAGTGGAGAAATGGCTCCTTCTGGTCCCAGGCACCCTCAGGGGATGCAGCCAAGTGCTGGGGTCAAGCTCTCACCTGGGGAAAATCAGCCCAAATTGCAGGAGAGGCTATTAAGAGGGAAATCGCAGCCCCAGGTGAAGTCATGGCTGGAGGTGAGGATGCACGGAGAGCAGGATGGCTTGCCATGGAACATCTCTGTCCCCACTGTGCCTGGCTAGGAGGCAGGAACAGGCAAGGACAGAGCTGCCTGCCCAGCATGGACAGGAGCTGGGCACCGCTGCTGGCTGCGAGCAGCAGGTGAGGAGGAGATGGGGAGGGAGAGAGGGGGGTAAGCGTCTTGGAGAGGACAGGAGTGACAAGGGCAAGGTCTGGATGTGTTAGTGATGGCGTGAGTGTGGCCCTGTCAGTGCCAGCCTTCATCCCAAGTGACAGGTCTGACAGCCCGGCCAAGGACGAGGCAGGAGCAGAGGGCAAGGGGGGGAGGGAGCTGGGTCTCCGGTGCCGTGACACCTCACGGAGACCCCTTTGAAGCGCCAGGTGACTGGGAGCAGGAGCATCTCCTCCTGGGTGCCCACAGTTGGGGCTGTGGGGTGAGAGGGGCTTGTGCTGTGTGTTTGAGCAGAGTCCTAGCAGCATCCCACCCTCTCCTGTTCCCCGTGCTCTGAGCCTGCCCATCGCCCCGGCCTTCCTTCCCCGGAAAATGCAAGTGTTTCCCTTGCTGCTTGCTTAGGGGAAGATCATGGGCTCAGGCTGGGCTCTCCAGTTAACAATCCTGCATCCCAGTCTTGCCAAGACACTGGGATGCAGCAGCGGTGTGGCTGGGTGGAGGGTTGCCTCCAAACATCTGGCTCCACATGCTCCCTGCTGCCTTGAGCCTTTGGGACGGGCATGACCAGCCGGAGAAGCCTCAAAGGGGCGTTAGGAGATTGTGCCCCCGCTCATGCTGGTTGTGGGGTAGAAGACCTCCGTGCCAGGGTACCTCGGGGTGGGCAGAGGCAGCCTCCATCCCTGGGGTAAATCAGCTGTGGAGGGGTGAAAAACGGGTGAGGGCTGTGGTGAAGCTGAGAGTTGTCCTGAGCATCTTCCTCTGGGAATGAAGGTGTAAAGCTGGATTTCAGGCCTGGACCACTGTCCCTCATGGAAGATGGGCAGAGCTGGACTGAAAAGCTGCTTGAAGGAGCATAGTTCTGCTGCCCCAAAATAAACTAGCCCTGCAGCCACAGCTGCTCAGGGCAGGAGAGGTTTAATACCCCTGCATGGGATTTTTCTTCTGTGATTTTTGACCTTGTTCACCCGCAGGAGCTTCTGCAACCACAACAACTCTGTGGTTCCTCGGAGAGGAGCCGCTCTCCCTGGCTCCTGTTCCCCTTCCCTCCTTGCCCCTGCTGCGAGAGGTTTAGGTGGGAGAGGGGGCACGCCGCGGCTTTCCCCCGCCCTCTCCTTCCCCCCCCC
>NW_009647010.1:196989-210048 GCF_000708025.1 Charadrius vociferus | reverse complement strand
TGGGGGGGAAGCGGGGAATGAGTCGGGGGGATGTGTTGGGAGGGCGGGGAGGCACCCTGGGGGTCGGATGGTGGGGGACCCTGGGCAGGGAGTGCCCCAGGAGCAGTCAGGGAGATGCTCTGGTTGGGGGGGAGGCAGAGTGGGCTGGGGAGGTGCCCCAGGGGAGGGGAGCTGGCAGCCCCTCAGGGTGGGGGAGTGGAGCTTATTGTGGTCACTGTCGTTCCCTCATTCTCCAGCAGCTGGACATAGGTGTGCGCTGTGCCGCTCTGCTGCCACCTGGGTCCCCCGTAAAGGTGTCACCATGCCTGTGGTTGAATTTGGGGCTTGATTGTGGCAAACTAGTGCTGTGGGTCCCTGGGCTCCCCGAGAGCTGTGCGCACCCTTTAGCTCTGGGGGTGTTGCAGGCAGAGATCTGTACGTGTAGTAGGTTCATGGTGGAGATGAAAGCAGTTTGGTAGCTGATGGGTGGTGTTTTTTCTCAGCATTGCCACAGTTTGGCGTGGGTTCCTACAGCACTTCAGAAGCCTTCTGATAGCAAATGTCTTGCTTTTGGACGCAAAGCACCTCTCACTTCATTGCTGATTTGCCTTCCTGTTGTCCTTCCTTGTTTCCCAGATGAAGGAAGATCGCTTTCGGAAATTGTTTGCTGCCTTTGGCACGCTGACCGATTGTTGCTTGAAGTTCACCAAGGATGGCAAGTTCCGGAAATTTGGCTTCATTGGCTACAAGTCTGAAGATGAAGCTCAAACGGCACTGAACCATTTCAACAGAAGTTTCATAGACACCTCCAGAGTCACGGTGAGTTGATCTTTAAAAATATCTTTTTTTTGATTCTTCAGAAAGGTTGTCATCGGAGATTTTGGTGGTCTTAGGGTTGAATAGCCAGGGGCCAAGAAAACCTAAAGATCAAGTCCTCTGCAGCAAAAAACAGCAGAGCTTGGTGCCAGGTGTCACTGCTGGAGTCTCAACCAGGTACTTGATTGAGATGGGCTGTGTTTGTGCATTAGTAGTGATTTCAGTGCTGGTTAGAACAGCAGCGTCAGGTTTTGAGCTGTCATAATCTGAGCTTTTGAACTCGAGGTAATTTTTTATTTAAAGTCATTCATCTTGCTGTTCTGGACAGAGGATGGTTCATGATAAACAGGTACCTCTCACGTACCTCCGTGCTTCCAAAATAAATATCTCTGTGAAGTTGCCTGTTCTTCTGCACACACCCCCTCCATCCCATCAGGGTTATAAGAAATGTTCCTGAATGTGGCTTATCCAGCAATCACAGAACCAGACTGTTGAATTTATGTTTAATTAAAGATCTGATTGATTCTTTTCAGGTTGAGTTGTGCAAGTCTTTTGGTGACCCTTCAAAACCCAAAGCGTGGAGTAAGCACTCTCAGAAGACCCCTGCCTCAGAAAAACAGACCGAGAAACCTGTTGCAAGTGCAGCTCCTGCAGGCACAAAGAAAGTGAGTGTTGCTTGTTTCTTTGAGGCTCTGATGTACGTCGATGACTTGGCAGAGGGAGCGGTAGTCCAGTGTGTGGAGAAGGGGACAGAGTAGCCGGGATAGTGAATGTTGGAGTCCTGGTTCTGGTATTTTTTTGCCTTAGGATCTGTGTTCCCTGTACCATTAGGTTACCTGAGAAACGATCTTGGCTGTGCTTCTAATAAGACTTTTTTAAAATGGTTTCTTGTCCTAGGATAAAAAGAAGAAAGATCCAACGGAAAACTTAAAGGAGGTGAGTTGAGGCTGAACTGCAATCCCTATGTTCTTGCTAGCTTGTATTAGGAGTGAGAGCTGAGTGACTTTCCTGTACTGCTTCCAATGCAGTTAATTCAGGCAAGGTGTATGATTTAACCAGCTCTGTGACAGTCCAGTTTTACTGTAACAAACCATGATTTTAACAACCCCAACACTGGGACCAGTTTTTTAATTGTCACTTACTTCTTTGTGACCACACACTGTGTCCAGGACAACTTTGTTTCAATAATTCTGGTTTTTAACCATTTTGTCACATTTAACTTGTACATTTTTTTTCTCTTTTTTTAGTTTTTTGTTTTCTTCTTTAAAGTGCTTTCTAAACATCAATTACAAAAAAGAAAGGAGTAGGACTGAGAGATCTTGAAAGACTTCAATCACTTCAAGTGCTCACCTTGTGAGCATAAATTGACTCCCCTCTTAGGGATTTTTTTTTTACATTGCTGGAAATGAGATGATATCTTTGAATTAAAACTCACTAGTAGGTCTTCTGCGTCTGTCTTCACAGCTTGTCTGCTTGGTTTCTTTTTCAACAGCTGGAAGAAGATAAAACATTCCAGGAGTTCTTGGTGGTTCACCAGAAACGGTCTCAGGTGGCCACGTGGGCTAATGACACTTTAGCAGAGGAGCCCAAGAAGGGAAAATCAAAGCCAGCAGCTGATTATCTCAACTTTGATTCAGATGAATCTGAGGAGCTCAGTGAGGAGGAGGATGGGAATGAACCTTCTGAAGATGAGGAGGAAACTGAAGGTACCAAAAGGAGATATCACTGTTTGCTTGTCTTTCACACGGTGAATGTGAGAGCGGGTGTGCTGATCGGGCGTAACTCGGAGTCCTACCTCCAGATGAAGACAATGTAAACGGGAAGGTGGTTTCTCAGGCGTGAGACTCGTTCTGTGTGCTGTTGATGTATGGTTGTTTTCCCAAATGGGGGGAGATGTGGGAAAAGCAGTTTCTAATATTAAGGGGATGGCTTTTATGCTTTCCCTGGGTCCTTAAGTCAACGTCTAGGGAACGGTAACAGGGCAAACATTTGCATCTTTCCCTTAAAAGCTCTCCTATCCTGCAGCCACTTTCACCACCAGGATTTCCAGTGCTGGATATGGTTTCAGTTTATTTAGTAACCTGTAGCTGAACTTGTCTGGTCTGCCTTTGCTTATTTCTGGAAACATCGGTGTGTCCTTGGGCCTTTTCAGAGTTGATGGGAAGGGACAGAGTTCAGTATCTTGGATCCTGAAGGGAAAACTATATCTAGTGGGTTAACGTAGAAGACTGAGAAATCTGGGCTGCATTCTGGTGTATGTCTTCTTAGAATCCAGTGCCTCTGCGCCAGTGATGAATGTGGTTTTGGAGCCTTTCTCCCTCCTTGTATGGTATTTCCTTACGCTGTTCTTTTGGATTGAATGGCATTTCCCCACTGCTTCTGACCTCTCTTTGGTAATTAAAACGATCAGTCGATCTTTGGCAGGGAGCAGTGTTTTGGAGAAACACTTTCCTCTCCTTTACCTTGCAAGACTAAACTGAACAATTGAAAACCTTCCCTGGGGTCTGTCTGAAGTATTTAGTTAAAATAGAGATGAAATACTCTGCTATGGAGTTCCTCAACCTCCTTTCTAATTTGTTTTATACGTGAACTGTTGCTTTGAAAAATAGTCATCCAGACATGTCAGTCTGGAATTGCTGAGATAAAATTGCTCTGCTATTTTCAAGCTGTTTGTCCCCTTGAAAAGGGTAGAGGAGGGGGAGGTGGTTCTTGTGATTGCGTCTGTTCCCAGCTTTTTACCTGGCTGGGGAGAGAGCAGCAGCATCTGTGTGCAAAAATTCTCTGGTCTGTCCTCTTTGACAGCAAAGAAAGGAGAGAAGAAGGCAGCTACCAGCAAAGACCTCTCGGATATGGATTACCTGAAATCTAAAGTGGTGAAGGATTCTTCCTCCTTATCCAGTTCAGAGGAAGAAACAGACAGTGAGGAGGCAGAAGAGGAAAGTGAGAGTGAGGAGGATTCAAGCATTGCAGAAACTGTTGGTACCCACACAGATAAAAGGGTGAAGCCAAAAACCCAGCAAACACAGCAAGAAACGCCAGCGGAGAAGAAGAAAAAAGGACCCACGCTAGAGGTATAGCTGAATTAGACTTTTGTCTTATCTAAAGCAGGAGCTTTCTGGGATAGTATTACGTGTCTGTCAGTCTCTCCAGGGATGAGCTGAAAGCTTGAAGTCTGCGGGACCCCCTAGGTACCAGCTTTCTTGGCTCACTGGGCAGGACCCATTAAAAAACTTTGCTGGATCTCCTCTTAGTGCTGATTGAATTTCTGGGAGGTGGGGCTTCCAAACAAGTGCTGCTAGTGCCCTTCTCAGAGGCTTTTCTGTTTTCCTATGCCCGTCTCTGTCTGCAGGAAACGCTGTTCTGCAGACCTCTGTTTTTAGCGACTGGGTTTGACTGCCCCAGGCTGATGCAGTTGCGAGAATCTCTTGATATTCTCTCCCACTGTTCAGCTTCTTGTTTGCTGGACAAGACCAGCTTGTTGTGCTGTGACTTTTGTTGTTTTCTCACTCAGCTTCTTTTCCTCTTCTTTTTTTCCCCCGATCCTTCTGTCCAGAGCCAAGACAGCTCAGCGGAAGCCAGCACACCACACACAGTGAAACTTCGTGGTGCCCCCTTGAACATCACTGAGGCAAGCTTTGTAACCGAGTTGGGAGTGGAGGCTTAAGGGTGTTCTCAGCGCGTAACTAGGCATGATCTTTGCAGAGGCTTCTTATCTTCACTTCTGGAGCTGTATGAGCGGTTGGGGAAACTTTTGAATTGGCTGTGTGCAGAAATGTTGTGTGTTGCGTGTGGTGTTTTTTATAGTGTATGTAAAAAAAAAATAATAAAAAATCCACAACACAAACAAAAAAAACCCCAAAACCCACAAACAACCCTAAGTCTGAAACGTGCTGCTTACTGTATCTGAGAACTTACTTAAACAAGTATAATTCTTCCTGCAGCAAAAGATTCGTGAATTCTTCTTGCCTCTGAAGCCAGTGGCGATCCGGATAGGGAAAAATGCCCAGGGGAAAAATACAGGTAATGTCTATATGTGGAAGGGGTTTGGATCTGTGAATTAAGAGGACCTCTGCTCTTTTCATCTGCAATTCCAAATCGCTGGCTCACGTCCCGATTCTCACAGACCTTTGTGTGACTTTGCGGCTCACCTGCCCTAGTTGCCGTCCGTAGGATGCCGTGGGCAGAGTAATGTTGGCTGTGCTCCCTTAGGAGTAGCAGCAGGAGCCTTTTCTTTGATCTGCCTCCGGAACTTTCCAAAACATCCCAAACCACGCCAAGGAAAGGCTGCTTCTTCTGGGATAGCTACAGCAGCACCCGGGGACTTTGCTGACCTGTGCGTACGGGCTGCAGAGCAGTCTGTAGCCGAGGTGGGTCTCCTGACCTCCAGTGGCTACTGGAGGTACCCATCAGAAAAAGAGTGGAGCAGATCCTTAGAGCTGGCAGGGAACTTTGCTACATACTGTTTTCCTTTCATTGCCTAACAGCAGATGCACCTTTTATTTGCTGTTGGAGACACCTGTGAAGGCCTACTTCAGCTGTTAAGTCAGGCTTCTTTGGTTTACATGTAGAGAATAAGCTTTTAAAAGGCAGCCTTCCAGTCTGACATGGCCATTTTCAGGCTGGATTGAAACTTTAATGGGAGCTGAATGCTTTATCTATAGGAATCTATATTAAAGAAAGCCCAATTCACCCTTAATTAGCCAATTAGTGGTTGTGTGTTCCCCACATGATGCTCAGTTGGACCTTTCCTTCCTCCAAGGTTGTATCTTTGTTGACTTGAAGAGTGAAGCTGAAGTGCAGAGGGCCTTGAAGCGAAAAAAAGAATACATAGGTAAGGGCTGTCTGTTCCTTCTTGTTCCGGCTGATGTCGATGGCAGGGTGCTCAGCTGCTGAAGTGTTCGCTGCAGAAGTACCTCCCGTTGTTTTAATTTTTCCCAGGCAGATGGTGGGGGGTGGTTTCCTCCACCGAGGGGATGCGGGATAAGCCAGGTGCTGTGTCAGGAGCAGCACAGAACTGGCAAGTGACTGAGCTGCGTGTGTTGCTCTTCGGCCCTCGTTTTTTGTGACGTGCTTCAAGTGTGTCTTGCTCTCGGTATAAAAATATTGTTTAAGGCTGGTTGGGATAGCGCAGGGGTTTTGTACAAAAGATTCTGTAAGCCTGTGTTTGAAACCTGGTTTTGGCCTAGTCCTTAGCTGAACTACTAGAGTTAGATTTGCGAAAATCCTACGCAGAATGGGAGTATCTACTTGTAAGCCTGTGCACTCGGTTGGCGCAGGCAGAAAAGCTGGAGCTCTGTGAGAGGAAGGGAGACTGTGGAGCTGTCTGGGAAATGTTATCCTGATTTTTATGAAGACTGATCTCTTGCGGCCCCCCCCCCCCTCTTTAAAAAAAAAAAAAAATCAGGCAGAGATCTGCTCAAAGCTTCTGGAATTGAAATTGCTTGTGTCACTGCTATAAGCTCAGGCTCTTTGTGCATTGCTATTGATTGCCCACGGCCTTGGGAAGCATCTAATGTGCCTCTGTGTGTGTTTGCGGATTAGGTGGACGATGCATTGAGGTATTCCGGTGCAGGAATACCCCAAAAGAAACTATTACGGCAAAACCTGATAACCAGCCATGGCAAAGGAGGAAGAGGGATGATGAGGAAGAGGAGGACTTGTCTGAATCAGGGAGACTTTTTGTCAGGAATCTTCCCTTTACTAGCACTGAGGAGGATTTGGAAAAAATCTTTTCCAAGTACGGTAAGTATTTGCTGCAGGACTGGGATTTGCAGGGCTACATCCTTCCTTTGTGCACACAGAGGTTTTCTTGCTGGGTGTGAGTGGACAAAGCTCTGTGTCCCACAGCCTTGAATATGGACCGACTCCCGTCATCTTTATTGCCTGGTTGGGGTGGTGCGTGGCTGCTCGACTTTGAAACTGATGCTGGCTCCGTGCTGCTTTGCTCGAAGCGTGTGCTGCTGTGTGCCTGTGCCCTCACCCCTCTCATCGCATCTCCGATGCAGCGGTAAAAGCTCTTGCCAGTCAGTGAAGGCTCGTAGTCCTAGTGGGATGGGGAGGAGGAGAAGATAACCAAAAGCACCTGCTGCACGAAATACTGATCGCGCAGATACCTAGATGCTGTAGGTAAGAGGTGAATCTCTTGATATACACCCCAAATTCACGTTTGGCCTGTCAGGTGGAAGCTTGAAGCTTCCCTTTTCTAGCTCAAAGTTAAACAAATTTAAGGCTGTCTTGGCATTAGAGTGTCCTGGAGGGTAGAGAGGGTTAGGCTGTGGAAATCTTTATTCCTGACTGAAGGTAAATACAACTGCTCAGACTTTGCCTGGTTTGTGTCGCGTGTCAAAGCCCTGTGAGCTGCCACGGGGTGCACAACCAGAGTTGGGGTACTTTTGCTGGGCCTCTCTTGTCAGCCTGCAGCCACGGCTCCTCGCCCAGGCTGGTGGCTTGCTGCACACCCTCTGCAGTATTCGGAGCTGCTCCCTGGCTCCTCTCCCGCCTGGCTTTGGCCAGGAGGTGCCAGTTCAGAGCGTGTGGTGGCTGTGCGAGGACATTTCTCATGGAAAAGCTTTGCCTTTTGCAGGACCCCTCTCGGAGATCCATTTCCCTATAGACAGGCTGACCAAGAAATCCAAAGGATTTGCTTTCATCACCTACATGATTCCCGAGCACGCGGTGAAGGCCTACGCAGAAATGGATGGGCAAGTGTTCCAGGTACAGTGACTGATGGTTTTCCTGTGCTGTTGGACTACTGCTGGTGGGAATATTTGCGAGTAATGTGGCCCAGCGTTTGCTTCTGGGCTTTGCTGAAAAGGTGGAGTCTCTTCTGCCTTGCTGTATGGGAACACAGTTGGTTTTGGTAGAGCAGGCTGGTTTGAACAGCCTCACGGGTACCAAAGTCTGAGCTAGAGGTGGAGAAGGAGATCCGAGTCTCAGTTGCTCTCATTGTGTGGCTCCTCTAACTTCCCATAACGTCTCCTTTGGGAAGGAAGGTTCCCTCCTTCCACTACGGCTGCTTGACTAGGAAAGGTGCCAGAAAATTTCCTCCACTCTGCTTAGTTCATGAACTTCTGGGGGTTAGTTCAGAGCTGTTTGACTGCTTCTTCCATTCTTCTAGGGTAGAATGATGCATCTTTTACCGTCCACAATCAAAAAGGAAAAAAGTCAAGATTTGGATGCGGAAGAGTCTTCCTCCTACAAAAAGCAGAAAGAGGCCAAGGACAAAGCCAACAGTGCCAGGTACAGAGGTGTCTTGTAGTGGAGCAAGACAACACAACCTGCCAAATTCCAAAGTGGCGGGAAAGCATGTGGGGTCTTTGCAGGGGCTGTATAGATTCCCCGAGTCACTAAAGCACTTGCTGTGTGGCTCTGTTTCCTTTCTCTCTTACCTACTTGATTCCTCTGTCCAAGTAGCTGTAGTAGTTCAGTGAGCAGCAGAAACTGAGACAAATGTGGGTTTGAATGTCTTTGTGTACAAGTTTATTTCTCTGGTGTCTAATAAAAATTGGTCTGATGCTGTAATTAGGGTGGGGGTTTCAAATTAGTTGGGTATTTCTTTTCTACTTGGTCACTTGTATTTCTGAAACTTGCAGGGACTTTATCTTTCTATGTGAGAAATTAGTTTGAAAGAAGTGGCTGATACTTTCTAACTGGAAGGGAAAGGAATGCAACCTTGCTTGTGTGGGATTTGTGCTTTTTAGGAAATCAGTTGGAAAAAAAACCAAAACACGTTTGCTCCTCTGCACCAACATCTGGACTTCTAGCTGTAACTGCAGAGCTGTGACCAGGGAAGAGGAGCTAAGCTGCCCACATTGCAGCCTTCCTGTTCGCTTTCTGGTCACGTCTCCCTCATCCTGCCCCTTATCTAAGGATATTGCACCCTTCTTTCCCTCTGACTCTTCACCCTGGATGCTAATGATTGCATTTAAAGGTGTTTTTTCCCAGGACCATTGAATAGAGAGATGCAGGTGGAAGAAGGGTCCGCACGACTCTCAACCTGGCTCTGCTTTCTCTTTCCAGCTCTCACAACTGGAACACGTTGTTTGTGGGGACAAACGCTGTGGCTGATGCCATTGCTCAGAAGTACAACGCTTCCAAAAGCCAAGTGCTGGATCATGTGAGTTGGGTTATTGATTGGCTGGGATGGGAGATCACTTTCCTACTTGTTTCCTTATGCCCAAGGCCTTCCTCTGTGTGTGAACGAGCACCGTGCAGGCTGAGAGATCATTGCTGCTGTAGCTTCTCTGTGGGGTCTGAGCCTAACAATCTCTTTGTCACTGGAAGGCAAAGTGACGCTCCCAGCCCTCCTTCCCACTCTGCTTTTGCATTTCTACATAACTAGAAGTTGATGGGAATTTGCTGCTTCCTGGAAACTTCATTTTGCCTTGGGAAGTGTTCTGACTTCAAAAGCAAAACTCCCAGCAGCTTCAGAGGAACTGCAGCATTTTACTTGCAAGCTCTTTGCCAAATTTCCTTTGCATCTGCCTCTGAGAGCAGCAGGAACAACAGGTGACTGACTTTCTTGCCTGCAGGAGAGTAAAGACAGCGTGGCAGTGAGGGTTGCTCTGGGAGAAACTGAGCTGGTCCAGGAAATTCGACGGTTCCTCATTGAGAACGGAGTCAGCCTGGATTCCTTCAGTCAGGTGAGATGCTTAGCTGGAGGCAGCAATGTGGACCTACCTCTTCCATACGATGGCCTAGTCCTTATGTCCTCAGCTCTCTTTGAAATTATTAATTAAATCCTCAGCATCTTGCAGGATTGAACCCTTACATGGGTTAGGAAATGTTCTGTCCATTTGAAAGTGCAGCTGCCCTTGGGATGGTTGAAACACATAGCGTGATGGCTTATAGTATGACGGTCAGCTTGCTGTAGGCAGAGGAGTTGTCCTGTGTCTGTACCAGTGTGGAGCTGAAGCTCCTGTTTGGGGAACAGGGAGGTTGTACTGGGGAGTGGATCTTATAGGAAGTGTTTTCTAAATGGCTGTTGGCCCTCTTGGGCCCTGGAAAGGGGTGATGTGGAGTGAGAGGGCACGGCGTGTTGGATCTTCAGTTAGTAAGATATTGGGGTTTGCTTTTTTAAATCCCGTCTCCCCCTTTTTCCCCCCCACCGAACGTGGCAGGCTGCTGGTGAGCGGAGTAAAACGGTGATCCTGGTGAAGAACCTCCCGGCCAGCACGAGCGTAGCGGAGCTGGAGGATGTCTTTGGCAAACACGGCAGCCTGGGCCGGGTGCTGCTGCCAGAAGGAGGCATCACGGCCATTGTGGAGTTCCTGGAGCCGACTGAGGCCAAGCAAGCATTCACCAAGCTGGCCTACTCCAAGGTGAGCATGGCGAGTGGTAGGCAGCTGCTTGGAGAGTGCGGATCTGCAGCTTGAAGCTGCAGAAAGGAGTGCTTGCTTCAAGTGTGAGGGGCGGAGGACTTTTGAGGGAGGTCAGTTATCCCAGAGCCACTGCTGTTATTCTCTGTTCCTTGGATTTAGGGAGATACCTCGTGCATCCTCGTGCAGCGGTGGCTGCGCAGGGCTCTCAACCTGCAGAAGGTGGCTGGAGGAGGGGGCTGCGACACATTTAGAAAAGCCTGGAGAGGATTTCTTTTACCTTTCCTGATACAGGAGTGTGCTACCTGGTAGACTCTGGTCCTGTGTGAGGCTGGAGACAGACTCTCCTGCAGTGAGAGAGCTTAGCCAGCTGGAAGAGTTGCTCAGCTTTTCCACTGCTGTTGTTTTCCGCTACAGAGCGCGAGGAAAAGCTGAGAGCAGAGGTTTTTCTTCAGGCCTTACCCTCCGCTCTTCATTTCTCCCCTGTGTTCTCTTTACAGTTTCATTCTGTGCCGTTGTATCTGGAATGGGCTCCAATGGGTGTCTTCTTCAGCCCAGCCCCTCAGAAAAAAACCCTTGAGGCTCCGGAAAAGGAGGACAAAGCAAGGCTGGTACCTGGTAAGAGCTTCGACTTTGGGACAGAGGTATCTCTGGTTGTTTCACCTCTCCTTTATGTGTAAAGCAGCAATGCTGATATTCCTGACCCTTTGGGGATGGAACCAGCCTCGCAAAGTCATCTGCACGGCCCTTAGGGTCACCTGCTCCGTTAGTTGATCATATCATGCAAGTGTTGTGCTCATTTCCATCCCTGCCCTCCTCCCCTCCTGGATAAGGTGTGGGCAGTGCAGTGCTGCTCATGGCACACAGGTCCAGTTTGGACTGGGCTAACTGGGAAGAGATGTTTGGCCCGGTCTGCTCTTGGCAGCAGCCGTTGGGAGGGCAGTAGCTGGTTTCTGTAAGCTGGACCTGGCCCCCTGAGTGTGTGTGCAGTCATGCCCTGTGCACGGTCACTGTCCCTGCCTGTGCAGCAACGACGGGAGTACTGGGCAGCAGTGGATGGAGTGGCTGACTTGCTGGTGACAGGTTGTGGGTCCCTGTGTATGTTTCTTCTGTGCTTTTGTGTCAAGCCCCGCTGTGTGCTTTGTCTGGGTGATTTCCTACCGCAAGGACACGACATTCCCTCCCTGATTATAACCTCTTTTTCCCTGTCCCAGGGGCTATAAAAATTAAATCTTGCCTATGTATTTTAAAACCTTTCAAGATCCTTTTAAAAAAGAAAAAGAGGAAGCCGAAGAAGTGTGTCTTTCTGTAGGTTTGTTTTGCTAGAAGATATTTCAGGACTCTGAGCTTTGGGTGGGAGGGAGAAAAGCTGATGAAAAGCCTCTTCCCGGGCTGCCGTTCTGCGCCTGGGTCACAGGGGAAGGCTGGAGCCAGGGAGAGGTGGGGGACCACTTTATCTCCCTGTAACTGGGACCCTCACCTGGAGATAAAGGGCTTTAAGCGCTAGAGCTCCTGGAAGGCTGCTCGGGGCTGATAATGGTCTTTGCTGCCAGCCTCTGGATCTGGGAGAGGGAAGGGAGGGGATGTGGAGTGAACGCCTCGCTCACAAAAGGGCTCTGGGCAGCAGCGCGTGGCTGTGTTGTATTGTGCCAACCGCAGACGGAGGCACCTCTTCATCCCGCCCCTGTCTCGCTGAATCTCTTCCCTCTTGCCTCAGACAAGCCTCCTTCAAAGGCGATCTGTTTTTTTTTCTGGGCCTTGTTGGCAAATACGCCGCTGGCTGGAGCGAGGAGGGTCGGACCATCCCACCAAAAAGGCTTGGGGAAATGACAGCCCTTGGGATGGAGCTGAGGGGTCTCTGCGCACCCCTGGCGCAGCGTAGGCTCTCCTCCTGCATAATGAGGGAGGAATAAGCCTAGAAAAATTGCCAAAGGGGATGTTAATGCCAAAGGGAGATGTGTAGTTTGCCCCTTCTGAGCACGGCATCAGCTGTGCTGTAGAGGATGAAGCTGCTCTAAAAGGCATGTGGTCTGGCAAGGAAAGGAGTTGGTGAGTCAATGGATGAGAGAGAGAAAGGATGTGCGTGCACTTGTGTGTATTTTCTGATGTCTGCTTCAGCTTCAGTGCAGGATCCAACAGATCTCTGCCCACCCTCCTGCGTGTGCGAAATCTCAGTAGCTTTGAGGCTTCTTCATCACGTTAAATAGACTTATTTTAGAAGCTGGGAAGGGAGGGGAATGGATAGATGGCTGTATGGATGGAGAGAGTCAAAACGCAGTTGCCAGAGCCTCCCTCCTTGGTAAGACCAACTGCCAATACCAGCGGGTTTGCCCACTGAGCAGCTGTACGGTATCCAGCTTTCTCTTAACTTCCCCAGCTCTGGGCAGGCGCTGGCAGCTCCACCACGGGGTTTGGGTGCCCCAGAGGAAGCTGTTGCACCGACTGCTGAATCACAGCTTGATGGTTTGGTTTTCTTTTTACAAGTTTGTCTTTGCAGAATCCCAACGCAAGGTTTGTACAAAATAATGTGCGTTGCTGTTGGCCTGAGCGAGGTTTCTGGGTGGCAGAGTATAAACTCTGGAAGTGTTGATGCCATAGTGAAGCCTTTTAAGACCACGGCCTCTGTGCTGGGTGCATTTCTCCATTGCCCTTCCCTATGTGTTTGGGTTTAACAGACCGTATTCCTTCACATGCTGATGGGGAAGTGGTCATTTCAGGTCCTGCAGATGCATATTGGCAAGAGATGAGGTTTCAGAGCAGCAGCGCAGAAGGATGCTCAAGCAAGTTTGGGCACCCTTGCCTAATTCAGCAGATGTCTGGCTGGGTTTGGTGTGAGGGTCTCTGAGTGCTGGGGAGGCAGGTTTGTGGAGTTTCTACACTCGAAGAATAGGCAATGTTTTAGTTTTCATGGGGACGTGTTTGTATACTGTGTGTTGAGCTGCTTCAG
>NW_009647010.1:192210-196935 GCF_000708025.1 Charadrius vociferus | reverse complement strand
AGCTGACGTGGTGGGCAAGCTCCCCCAAAACTTGGCTTTGTTACATCTTAGAAAGTTGGGTTTATTCTTTTTGTTTCAGGTGAAGCTTTGAAAGACTCAGAGGAAACAGCAGCACAGGGAGAAGAGGAGGAGGAAGAGGAGGAGGAAGAAGAAAGCATTCCTGGGTGTACCTTGTTCGTCAAAAACCTGAACTTTGCCACCACAGAAGACACGCTGAAGGAGGTGAGCCATAAGCGAGGAGAGGGGCGTTGCTTAGCACGGTCCACTCAGATGGAGCGGGAGGTGGTTGAGCGTGGGGTTGAGGGCCAGACGGAGGTGCCTGGTGGAGTAAAGCCCCCACTCCCAGCGTGGGCTGGAAGGGACGGCTCTACTCTGCTGCAGAAGGCGGAGGGCAAGCTGTTCTCCACCTCTGTTGTGCTGAGGATAAAGCGTTTAAAGGAGTTAAATTGCAGCCAGTATGACGTAACGGGAGATGAGGGAGCACTGGATTGTGCTGGGACTGGGAACCTCCGCTTTGGGATTTCAGGCATCAGCTGAGACGTATCTGAAACCGTTTCGGTGGGGTTTAATTCCGCCTTGGGACAGGTGGAGGCAGTAGGAAATCTTTTTAAGATGCTTCTCCTTTGGACAAGCACTTTTACAGCTGTGATACTGCTTTGTGTGTTAAGGCAATAAATAAATAAATGATGGTTTCACTGAGATGTGCTTTTCATCTAAGCTGCTGTCACCATTGAGCTGTCTGCGCTACTTTACCTCAGCAAAGCACCTGGGAGAGATCGTAGCGTTTCTAAAGCCGTGTGAGATGTTAGCGGCAAAATAGGGAAAAGCAGCTGGGAGTTCTTGTCTCTGCCACTTTTTGTAGCCGTGGTGAACTGCCACGTTTCGTGGCCCAAGAACGCTGGCGCAATGTCAGTCCATCCTGGACCCCACGCTCCTCTACCTGGGGACTGTGGTACTGTGTGGAGACCCTGGTCCAGTTGGGTCTGGGGACAAATGCAAAGAGGAGGACTGGGACTGGTCCCCTCTTCTTTTTCTGCCTTCTGGCTGCAGTTTCACAAAGGAGTCAGATGGTTTACAGCCCCTCCTGCGTGTCTTTGGAAAGAGCTGGGCATCGCAGGAGTCGCCCACCCCTGAGGTCCCTACCTGGCTGAGGGCATCTCGTAATCCATAGTGTTCCTCCAGAGCCACCCCAGACATCTCTGTGCTGTTTCTGAGGGGTGGTGGAGGTTTTCTGGGAACGTGCGTATCGATACCTTTAAAAATCTCTCTGTGTGTATATATTTGTACAGAAATTTTTCTTTTATAAGAAGAGACGCAGCTGCACTGCCTGCTTGTCAGGTGTGTGCTGGGGGAGGTGGGCCTGCCAGCGTGTGCTCCTGGCTCTGGCGGAGGGCCACATTGTCACTCGAGTTGCAAGCCTGTGACAAAGGGAACTGAATCACGTGTCCAAATTCCTTGCAGACGTTCTCCAAAGTGGGAGCTGTGAAGAGCTGCACAATATCCAAGAAGAAAGACAAAGCAGGTACTCTAGATGTTGCTGTTCAATTCCTTCCCTCGGCTGGTTGCGGAGGGCTCAGGTGTGGCGTTGCTTTAGCATTCATCTGGCTTGAGCATTTGCGTTCTCAGTGGCGAAATCCTTAATGTTTCTAGAAGTGTGCCTGTTGAAATGGCTGAAAGCAGCGACCAAAAACACCCCGGGGTTCGGTCTAGAAGGTTAAGCTCAATTGTGGGATTTGTGGAGACGTGGCCTTCTCTTGAGATCTTTAGACAGAGAAGCCGACTCCTTCAGGATCACAGAAGAGGGCGAGATGCGAGTTGAAAGGAACCGGTGCCCCGCGATGATTAAACCTGTGCGCGACACGCTTTATCCGCAGTAACGGCCGGGATCTTCAAGGATGCCTGGCGGAGTACTGCGCTGAGTGAGCTTCGCTTGCCTTCTGCCTGCCAGCTTCGAGCCCCGCGGGCTGCGGTGCCGAGCGGTGGTGCCTGTTGCGGGGACTGCGCTCGCCTTCTGGGCGGTTGGACCGGGAAGAGTTTTTGCTTGAGGCAAGCGCTGGCCAGATGGGCTGTGTCGTCTTCCTGGATTTTAGGTTAGGGCGTCACACAGCTTGCCAGGATTTTGCCTCGGAGGGCTCCACTCGCATGGGATACTTGAAAACTTGGATCCGCTGAAAGAAAAAGAAATAAAGTGAACTTCAGTACTGCTGGCACGTCTGGCTGTAGGCGTGCTGGTGACCAGACAGCAACGTTTGAGTCTAGGCTGGTCTCGTAGCACCTACCAATGCGATGCCCTGCCGTCACTGCGGGGTCATCTCTACAGTCTGCTGCCCTTGAGGTTTGGAAGTTGGTAACTGCGTGTTACGGTTTTGTGCATAGGTTTTTCCTTTTGTCCCCCAGCCTTAATTACGGCTCTTGTACTGGTCAGCATGTTCCGCAGAAGCACGGTGTGACCGTTGGTGCTGCAAACCTTTGCTGTGTGGGGAGGTGGAGTAGAGGTCATCTCCTTTGGCCTGGAACAGGCAGCTGCCCCCCCAGGTTTAGAGAAGTGCTGCTGGTTTTTGTGCCTGGGATGGGAGCAGTCTTTTTTCAGTGGTGCCCAGTGATAGGGGTAATGGGAACAAGCTTGAACATAGGAATTTCCATCTTAACACGAGAAGGAACTTCTTTACTTTGAGGGTAGTGGAGCACTGGCACAGGCTGCCCAGAGAGGTGGGGGAGTCTCCCACTCTGGAGACATTCCAAACCCGCCTGGACGCTGTCCTGTGCAATCTGTTGTAGGTGCCCCTGCTCTGGCAGGGGGGTTGGACTAGATGATCTCCAGAGGTCCCTTCCAACCCTGCCCATTCTGTGATCTCAGAGGTGTTTTGCCTCTGAAATGAAACCAGGGGCTTGTACTTTGCAATGGTGGGAGATACAGCACACGGCAGTCCAAACCGAAGCAGGTCTCAAATGCTCGGTGCCCAGCAGCGGTCGGTAACTGACTGCGGGGCCAAAGAGAATTTCGGAAGGGGGTGGCAGGTTAGAAGTGCCTCCTCCGGGGACCAAACTGCAACCTGCACCTTGCTATCCTGCAACGAAAGTCACAAGCGTTATTCTGGGTAGTCGGCACGTTTTCCAAATGAATGTCTCATTTCAGTCATGAGGAGCACGTCCTGTGTATAAACAAACGTTTGTCTGTCCATGATGGGATGTCTCACCTGCCTGTGGCCGGCGGCTGTTTTGTAGGACTTTATTTTAGGAAGTTACGCTGAAATTAGGCAAAGCCAAAAATCTGGTTTGCGCGTGACATTGGTTATCTCCTCTTCAACGTCGGCACAAACCCAAGCTGTCGTAGGGCAGTGTCTTGCTCAAAACAAGTTGGTAAGGGGTGCTCGTGAGGAACATCGGGGTCAGGGCACGGGCAGGCTGGCCCTTTGCTTGGGGTATTAGTTTGTCCCCCCAGTTTTGGCAATCGGTGGTTCTGATTTGGTGTTAAATCTTCTGCTTAGTATCGTCACCGTTTCCCGCTAGCTCAATGCGTCCCCTTTCTCTTCTGACAGGCACTTTGCTTTCAATGGGCTTTGGATTCGTGGAGTACAAGAAGCCAGAGAGCGCCCAGAAGGCCCTGCGCCGGCTCCAGGTAAGCGGAAGCGTTGTCGCTCCAGGTTTCTTTCCGGAGATGGTGGGCAAAGGCTTGGATGAACTGCGAGGTTCCAAACGTAGCTGAGGGTGTCGGTGAAACGAGTTACACCGTGCAGACGAAGAAGCCTCTAAAATGGGCCGGGTTTGTGAGGATAGAGGGTATGGAAAGGGACGAGACCTCATGCAAAAGAGAGTGTTTCCTAGCGCTGATCCAATATGAAGCTGGCAGAAAATACGCAACGATTGACATTTAATTAATTTATTCTGCAAGATGCCCTTTGCAGAGGTGACAGAGACCCGGGTCCCCGCTCGCAAGGAGAACAAATATTTTGTAGTGTTTAGTGCTGCAGAGTTTGGCTTTACCCTCTGTCACTCCGTCATTGCTTCAGGGTCTTTTAGCCTCCTGCCTTCTCCGTGACACGCCGCAGGGTTTGGCTGCCCTCTGAAGGGATAAATCATTCTCTCTGCTGCTAGAAAAACATCCGAGTGTTTGGTCCGCACTACCTGGATGATGTGGGGTAGACAGCTGGTGTGATCCCTTTCTGGGCAGATGTGAAGGAATTACTCTGTGTGCTCCGTGCGTGTTGAGTGGGCGCAATCCACGAGTCCCACCTTCAACGGGTGGGCATTGCGCCTTCCACAGCCTTGGGGAGGTCCTGGGGTAGACGTGTGTTCTCCATCCTTTTGAAAGGCAGAATCCCGGGGAAGAGAGAAAGCAGGAAAACGGGTATTTTTGTGGAGGGAGTGGGCAGCAGGGCTCCAGGTTCCCGGTGCGTAGTGCCCTTGCGTGTGGTTTGCCGTGTCAGGGATGATTAGAGAAGAGGCTGTTCTGTTTTCAGTGCTGAACTGTAGGAAAGTTCTTTGAGGCGGAGGGAGCAAGAGACAGAAGACTTTCTTGCTGCATTGACTACCGATGGCAAATAATACCTCCTCGGCTCATTCCAGGACAAATAATAAGACGGTCACTGCCCTGAAGAATTTGCAGTCTAGAGGTAGGGGAAAAACCATAGCCCAAAGCGGTGGAGTGACTCATCTTTGCCAGTTTAGTGGCAGAGCTGAGACTGATGGAGAGCTGGAGCGTGGACGTTGGTTGCTGCTTCAGTC
>NW_009647010.1:177651-192132 GCF_000708025.1 Charadrius vociferus | reverse complement strand
GGAGGAACGTATGGGAAAGAGCAAGATGTGAAATGCTGTGTTTGTATCCTGGAAGCTGTTGTGACTGATTATTTTTATATATATATATTTATTTTTTTTTATTTGTTTTAACTTCTAGGGCTGCTCTGTAGATGGCCATAAGCTGGAAGTGAAAATCTCGGAGAGGGCTACCAGGTAAAGCTTCTGTCTCACCCCGTAACGAGGTTACATTTAAGCTGTGGTAATGCTTGGTAGGGTCTTAATTTCTCACCTAACGTTTGTGCCTTGAGGGATGTGGTCAGTAGTGCTCTGGCTGTTGAACACCTCAGCCTTTGTTGGGCTTTACTCGGAGTCGCTTTAGTCAGTTTTGAAAAGACAAAAGAAATGATGAATAGCTGATGCGAACACGTTCACTCACTAAATGATGTGTTTCCAGTTAAAATCCCTAAGCAGCGTGCAGTAATGGGACCCCAAAAATGAGCCCAAAGTGGGAACCAGTCACTTGAGTTTTCTTCCACACTCAAGGAACAAACTCCTCTAAAACCTCTGCTTTGATGACAGTTCAGTCAACATGGCAAAATCAACTGATAGCCCAAGTTCCAGTGGCTTTAAAGAGTTCCAGAAGACAAATATTCTCCGGGTACTGAAATCTTTTAGCCTAGTTCACCAGGGAGAACAGCGGCTTAAGAATAATGTTCTGCTGCCAGTTCTGATCAAACTGAGTTGGGGTTTGTTGTGGTTTTTTTTTCTTGCTTGAAAAAAAATTTGGATTTAACTTGTTTTGTTTGGGCTATCAGGTGCGGAGGAGGCGGTTACTTGTGGATTAATTTACGTGGAGTCCGAGTCCTGCTTGTGAGGGTTTCCTTCCTAGTTTTTATTCAGTATAGAATCTTCTAAGTGCAAAGTTGAAAAGTAATCCAGTGATTAGTTGTGAATGTTGGCACCTAAAAACTGTCCGTAAAGCACTTTGGAAACCCTACTGGAGGAGGTGTCACTGTAATGTCAAAATTTGTTTGGAAATCTGGGCCCTGGGGACCAGAAGTGGTCTGAGAGTTCCCCGTCTGCACTTTGTATTTCAGTTCTTTAATAAATGGTTTTCATCCATTTTGGTTTTTGAAATCCCTTCGGTAAGTACCCAACCTGCAACGCGGAATGCTTTGCTTTAAGAAGTAAGATGCTGTGTTGGTATTAGGGAAATTCTGTTCAAATGCAATACAAATTTCTGAAGTTGAAAAAAAAAACAAAAACAAATTAATAATCTAGTCAAAAACTTCATTTGCTATTTTGTAAGCCAGTAAGAAAAAGAATCAAAAGTAGCCTACGTTAAACTTTTTTCTTTTTTCTAATATGTCAAATAGTACATTCTCCTGACACTGGAATGGACAAGATTTGATATTGAAACAAAAGCTGGTGGCAAATGTGTCAACTGTCAACAAGCTGGAAACGTTGATTTTTCAGATGTAGGATTTAAATCCTTTAAATTCATTCCTTCTTGGTGTGATGTATGAGCCTTCCACTGTCGCCAGTAAGATGGCAGTGAGGATGTTGGTGTGAGCTAGCTGGCTAATTTTTCTGCATCCCTGATTTTGAAGGAGCCAGAGTGGGATGGGCGTTTTGCTGCGGGGTGGTCCTTACCTGCCCTTTCTGTTGACTTCGTAGACCCGCTGTGAAATCGTCCCGAAAGAAACAAACCGTCAAGAAGCAAAAGACTTCCAAGATCCTGGTCCGAAACATCCCGTTCCAGGCCACCATCAGGGAAATCAGGGAACTCTTCAGGTAGGAAAGCGCTTATCTCTCGGGTCTGTGGAGTGCTCCGGGCTGGAGCCGGTATGATTTTCATATGGGATCTTGCTATCGGACCGTCAATATTCGGAGTTTTGTTTCCTTTGTGGAAGTAAACAAGCCTTTCACTGAACGTAAATACAAATGGCTTGGCAGGTTATACCAGTATAGAAATTCTGCTGGTGAGACAGCGATCACATAAGTTTTGCTGGAGCCACTCTCAGACCCGGTGGCCCATCACTGCACAGCAGATGTCCATGGAGCTTCGAGATCTTCCCTGCCTGTCGAGTAAATGATATAACATTGGATATTTTATTTTTTTTTTCCCTCTTGCCTGAGAGGCGTGCAGCAGCTTTCCCTGATGCTGGGCACACCTGGCTGGGGAGGAGCCCCGAGAACCGCTGCAGACAGCTGGTGTGAAAGGTTTTAACTGGGGCCGGCTCCCTCCTCCATCTGTCTCGCCCACGTGATGGTGTAGCTCCTTCCTATCACGGAGGGAGCGCTTGGCACCTTGCTTTCCCTTCCACGAGTGTTTCTCTGTGTGTGCCTCACGCGGTCTGCCATCAGCAGCCCCGTGTCTGTAAGGATGTGGGACTGTGTTGCCTGTGGTACCTGCTCTGGCATGAAACACCTTCTCAGCCACGAGACCTGCCTGGGAGAGCGTCGAGTAGGGATTTTAGGATCCCAGCCTGCGTTCCTCTGTGCTCTGGCTGATCTCTGTTTTCTTTGTAGCCCACAGCCTTTTGTGCAGTGGCTCGTTAAGCCTCGTAATGCATCCCAGAAAGGAGGTGAAACTTTGTAAACTACAGCTGCCGGGATGAGAATCTTTTGCTCGTTGACCCAAGCCATTGTCCCTGCTCCTCTACTGGCTTCCAGAAGGAATTTGGGGGAATCGGTGTCCAGCTCTGCCCATCAGTGTTTCCCATCTGCAAAATAAGGGCGATAGCTGACATCTGAAGTGAAGTGCTGTGTTAGGAGGAGGCTTTTCTTCTAAGCAGAAGGCAGGCGCTTTCGGCTGGTCAGGGCTGTGGTGGTCCTTCCCAAAGGGACTGAGTTGAGGAATCACTTAACCCTTTGAAACCTCCCCAGACCATGCAGTGAAAACTGCTTTGTGAGGAGCGATGGGGCACTGATTTGTTGGTTGTGGGGGAAACGATGCATTTGCCTACATACAGCGGATTCTACCTATTTTATTGGCATGTGATGTCCTCCTGGCTTGCCCACCGGTAAGGACGGTGGCTCCCGTGTGGCTGGTAGGCTGTTTCCTCACAAGGTGTAAGGATGCAGCACCATTTTGGGATGGGCTCTGGAGATGTAACTGGACACAGACCGTGAACTGGCTCTTGTTGCTGGCAGGGTGCCGGTAGGTGCAACGTAAAGATCTCTACAGAAGAGCGAAAGGCTTTTCTTGCTCGCGCTGTGCAGCTTGGATGCTTTTGCTTCAACGCAGCCCTGAGAAGCCCGACTGAAACAGGGCAAAATTGGTGGACTTCCAAATCGCTGTGCCGAGTTCTCTTAGCACGTGAGGCACCGCTGATTTAAACCCCAGCACCGTGTGGCTGCGGCCGTGACCTTTCTAAAGCTGGAGCAAACAAAACCCAGGGGGATCTGTTTGCCTTCTAGGGCCCTAGGTTAAGTTGAAGGAGCTGGGAGGCTTATGTATATCACAAGGACAGAAAAGCCCAGCAGAGACTGTGTGTGTGGGGGGGTGTTTTGGTGTGATTTTTTTTTTTTTTTTTTTCCTCCTGTCTTGTCTGGCACCTTAGTGCTGTGGAGAGGAGGGGTAGAGGAGCTGTCTGATTAATATTGCAAGGAACATGCAGCTTCTAGCCGCGTGCGCTGTTGACAGCGCTCTCGGAGCGATGCGTGAACATCCGTTTCATTTACCTAGGATATTCGGAGACGTGTGTTTTATCCTCAAAACAAAAGCCAACGGCTTGGGGGGGACCCACAATCCTCCCTCTACCCCTGCCATCCCTCCTTCCTTTCCGAGTGGCCAAAACCAGGCGTGACGGAGCGCTGCTAAACACTTCATCCTTCTAGATTGCTTTTATTTTTTTTTTTATTTTTGTGGGTTTTAAATCAGAAGCCTTTACTCTGGAGCTTTTAGCTCTTTCTGCGTTTAGGAACCTGTCTTATTTGTGTTTTGTTATTTATTTATTGGAAAGTGCGAACAATTGCTTGGCAGCGGAGGCGGGACGGATGGCAGGGCTGCAGGGGGCACTCTTAGCCTGCCCAGGAAAGGCTGGCTGGGGACCACCGCGCAGGGGGACAGCCAGTTTGGGGACAAGGAGGGACAACCAGCCTGGGGACCCACCGGGCATGGCCACGCAGGGCAGCAGCCCCGAGCCCGCAGAGGTGGGAAGCGTTGCAAGGGCGAGCATCTCCTCTATTGTTTCACATCCTCAAAAGCCACTTTCCGGCTCCGCAGCTGATGGCTCCCAACCTGCTTCCTTCTGCGCCTGCCGCTTTTTCTTTCCTCAGTTGCTTGGGCAGGAGAAAAATTAATAAATAAATAGACATGCACACTTTATAGATGTGCGTGTATTAGCCCAGACAAATACATATATTATGCAAATATCTATTTCCAAATATATATATCTATATTTCCTGGAAATAAGGATATATACTTGGAAATAAGGATATATACTTCCGCAAACACCTATTTCCATGTTTTGAGCTTTGTCGGAGAGCTGTGTCTTCCTTTTTAAATGGACCCGCAGTAGGTGTTAACGACACCGGAACAGCAAAACGAAGGAGTTGGCTGTTATAAATAGCGAATTTTGAAAGGTGGTGTACCTGGTGCTGCTCAGCACTGGCAGTTCAGGAAATCCTGGTTGTCCTTATGCTTTTTAATATCGGTGTTTACACATGCGTCACTTAAATGCTTAGACTTGCCCTGCACCGTCGTCCGTGTTCTTCCAGCAGTCGAAGGTAGCCCGTGGCTGTCTGGCACGTGCCCTCCCTCGCTGTTGCCCTTCCCCAGCCCGTTGGGGCCATCCGTGCGGACCACGGGCAAAGGCTCTGCGCCATCCTCTGGGCTGGACCTCGCTGAGGTTTGGAAGCGGTTGGAGACACGTGTGCTTCCCATCGCGTGTGTCCCCCGCATCGTGAGCACCCGGGGGTCTGGGGAGCCGCGTTGCCCCGGAGTTTCCCCCTGCCTGTCCCCGGTGGGGAGGTGGATCCCGGGGAGGGAGGAGGGCAGCCAGTCCCTCGGGAAAGGTCTGTGAGCGGGTGTAAAATTCAAATCGATGGTTTTTTTTCCCCCAAACTCACGGTTTGCAGGAGATTCAAAGCAAACATGTTTCTTTTAATTTTGGAGTTTGGGGATATCGAGTTCTAATTGGGCTGGAGAAAAGCGATGCTTAATTCTCTCTATACGGGAGTCGTGAACGCTCTGGTTAACAGCCGAAATCCTCCGCTTGCGAAATCGATGTCTTGGTGAAGGGCTCCGTGAGCCTCGGGTGCTGCCCACCTTCCACACCGCAGCCGGTGGCTTTGCTGGGGTGTGCGGTGCTGGTTCAGAGCGTGTCTTGCCATCTTCTGCTGGAGGTGTTAACCCCTCTCGCACCCTCAGGGGATTTATTTTTTTTTTTTATTACTTCTTTTTTGAGACCAGATAGGTGTTATTTTCTTCAGAGGGAGAAATGCTTTTCAATTATAGGGGCTGGTTTTGGGCTAGGTGTGAAGATTTAGCTTTTGTGGGCGTGTGTTTTTTTTCGCCCCCATTTTTGTTCTTTATTAGATTCTACTCTTATCTTTACTACCTGGAAAAATAACAAAAGGCAAATGGTCCTTAGTTCTTTCCAAAGAGCCATAGTTAGGGGAGGAGAGACAAAGGGATTGATATCCCATGAAGGCTGCTAATTTTTGCTACCAAACTGGGGGGCTTTTATGGCGAGATATATTTTTTTTATTATTATTATTATTTTTATTTTTTCAAAAGGAACTCTAGATGTGGCAAGCTGAATTGGAGATCTGTGAAAGGCCACATTTTCACAGATTGGAGCTCTGGCAATTTCTGAAAATTAGGCTCCTTTAAAATCTATCACATTAGATCCATGCAGCCTTCATTGGAAGTTCCAATTAACTATTTGTTTCATAGCATCCTCTTCCGTCCTTCTTCCTTCTCTCTGCACCAACTTTCACGCATATTAAAAATAAGACTGTTTTGCAGTTGGCATATAACGTTTCAAGGAGATGTATGTTTTATTTTCCCCAAAGGGGGAACGATCAGGTTTAGAAAAAGGACGTCTTAATGATTTCTACCCAATGAAATGCAACCTGAGGGGTAGATGCTTAGAAAGTCTGCCGCGGCTTTGACGTACCTGTCGCTTGTTCTACTGAAGGAAGCAGTTGTTAGAGTTGCGTTTCAAGTAGCACGTCTTGGGGTTGGCATTGTTTCCTCTTTTCTTTGCAAAATACAGCTGAGAACTTACCATAGGTTCCATATACCTATAAATTCTCCGAAAATCGCGATGACCATCACTTCCAGCCCTCCTCTGCCAATTAGCTGCGGTAGACCCCAACCCTCGGAATTCGGAGCGAGCTCAGATGTCAGCGCTGTGAGCGTGGAAGGTGTTTTAATGCCCGTCTGGCCGTCCTTTGCCTTTCACCTGTAGGAACGGATTTCAAACGCATTGTGTAAAGCGGTAAAATCATAGAATTATTATCAGCTGAGACACTGGACTTCAGTTTGACTAAAGAAGCAGCTAGCAGAAAAAGCAATTGAAAGGTATGCCGGAGCACAGAACAGGTTATCGGGTGCGTTTATCTCCATATTCTGACTTTCCTATAAAGAAAGTAATGCTGCTGCTTAGAAAGACCTTCGGGGATGGGTGTCTCTTTTAATTTTAACTACTTTGCTGACTATTTTCTCCGTCTTGACAAAGACGTGGCATTTATTGCATCTGGCAAAACAAGTGCCTGGGACTGATTAGGAGAAAACAGATCTGTTCCCTCTGATAGAGGGTAAAAGTGAAGCCAGCCGGTGGGACAAGACTTTGGAGTCATGTCTCTTCTAGGAGAAGAAAAATCTCTGAAGAAAGATACGGTGGATAAATCAGCAGAGGTTTTTTTTTTTTTAAAGGCCGTCTTTATGAAGTTAATTTTATAAGATGATGCCTCTCACTTCTGCTGACCTATTATAATAAAGTGTAGTTATCAGAATGGGCTTTTCATTTCCCATTATAAAGGACACGGTGGTATAATGAATCCGTCTGCCAGACATACTTGCTGTTCACACCTTTCTCCCAGTAATGGAGTCTACATGACTGGAGACAATTTCTCCTTCCCGGAGTAACATTGCCCTGTTGAAGCCGTGGAAATCTTTGCCTACCGAAAGGCAGAGGAGGAAAAAAATTAGTCCCTTCATAAACACGTGAGTTTGTTAAGCAAGTGCTGAGCAGTATTAATTAGAATATTCAGTGCAAACAGCCCGAGGATGCACGGTGCTGCGAGCATCGCTTGCTAAACAATCTAAGGTGAGATTACTGTGCAAGTGATGCTTTTGCTTTTAAAAGCTCCTGACCGTCTGCTGGGAGTGATGTTCCCAGCATGTAGTGTGTCCTCCTGTGAAAAACCAAAGTGTGCAGATCCTTCTCCACTGTTCAACAGCTGGAAACTCCCCCCAGCACCCTACAGAGTCTAGGTAAGGGCATAAGCATTGCAAACATGACTGTGATTCATAGGACTATAAAAATTCCTATTTATTATGCTCTTAGCCCTTTACAATCAAAACAAAATCAAACTGACGTAGGTAAAATATTGAGAATATTATTTGCGGGGGGGGGACGGACGGACGACAGGGCAGAGTCGGCGGATGCGCAGGCATTGGGCACGCCGGGCTACGGTACTGGTGGAAGGGAGCGGAGCAGATCATCGACTCTTTCTTGTGGTAGGAACTGTTGGGTTCGTTCCCTGTTCATCTGGGTTATATCCCCGAACAGATCAAGCCGCGTTTCGGAGTCATTTTATGGAGACAGTCCAGCTGTCAGTCTGCAGCTGGATCCGGTCTGAAGGGCTCAGAAGGGGGGCAGCTCTTTGGGTGCTGAGCAAAGCCCACCACCTAAATGTCTCTTGTCCTCCTACCGGTGTGTAGTTACTGGTTTAAAGCGAATAGTTTCTGCTCCCTTATGGGTGAATGCAAAGATGTTTCCCAGAGCAATGTGCCACCCCTCCTCCCCAGGAGGCTACTTCTGCCCCGGGGGAGAACCTCTTGGTCTTCCTCAGTCTGGCGCCTGTGGCTCAGCAACCTCCCTCGTCGCTTGGCGTGGAGTCGGATGAATAAAATCCGGTACTGGAGCAACCTGCAGATGAGAGAGGAGAGCGCCTGGCCCTGTGGGATCCAGTCTTGGATACCTTGCTCAATTCTTTGGCTCGTGTTACTCAGGCCAGTATTGATCACTCGCTTAAGGACCTTTTGTGGATTGGGGCTTAGGTGCTCTGGCGAGAGGGCACAGCTCCTGAGAAGGTCTGGGAGAATAAGTGTATTAAAACAAATGCTCTCACCTTTGCTTGTCGCAGGGTGCCGTGCTTGCAAGCCTGTGCTCGAAGGGGGTGCACAAAAATGAGTCTGCGTAAGCAGAAGGACCCTGGGGAGGCAGCTGGCATCGGTGGGCTCTCTGTAGCCATCCGTCAGATAGGCGCTGGATCCCATCTTTCTGACTTCCCCTGGGAATTGGGATGTTGGTGCCAGCACACGGAAGGACCGTGGAACACGTGTCTTGCCGAGAGGCACACGTTTAGGTGGAAACCTGTCAAAAACAGTTTGAGGAGCACGGAGCGGAACATGTCTCATTACACATTTGAGCGCTGACAGCGGTAATGATGCCTCTGAGTTTGGTTTGGTGTGGAGTGGGATTGCTGGGTCTCGTTCTCAAGGGGGGAAAAAAAGAAAAAAAAAAAAAAAAAATAAAGGGGGTGGTTTAAAAAAGTGACCTGTCATTCTTGGACATCTCCAAAGCCGTCCCCGCTCCAGGCCATCGAGTGCCCTGGGGTCACAGGCACTCGATGGTGTGGTGGTTTGCATCCGAGCGCACGCGTAGGTGCGTGTATGTGCTCCGATATCTTTATATCTCGATACCTTTATCTTTTAGCGTATGGGTGGATTCCCACGCTAACAGCGCTTTTGCCCTGGTGTGGTCTGTCTCTGGGGGATAGAGCCTCTTCCTGTTTTAAAGGTGGCTTCCCAAAACCGTGGTCCAAGCCCATGCCGGGAGCACCGCGGGGCTGCATGCACGGGAAGAGGAGCATCAGTGAGACAGTTCAAGACCGCATCCTCAGGAGATGTAAATGCAAGCGGCTTCCGACAGTGCCGGCAGATGATGTGGCGCTTTGCGTTAACGCTGGATTTTTCGGCTTCCTAATTAGGATGCGAGGTCTGTGCCTTGGGCTGCCGAGCGTCTGAGGAGGAGCGTGTCTGGCATGGGGAGGAGGGGGTGCAGGATACTGCTCTGGATTGAAGCTTCCCGGGGCAGCTCTGCCCCTCTCGCTCGCCTGCTGGATGGGGCCCCACGTAATTTGAAGGCACTTGCAAAAAAAAAAACGTGTCTTTGTTGGATGGGTTTGCTTTGGCGTGGTTGGGAAGCTGTTTGGTTGATGGATCCTTCCTTCCTGGCTGAGGAGCTCTGCCCCATTAGTGGATTTTGGGTTTGCAAAGCGAAGATGGAGTTTCTTTACAACTACATTTCCCCCTGTGCTCCAGCATCTGGGGGATGCACCTCCTTCCAGCAGACTCGGGGCTGCCGTTTGCAGTCCTGACTCTGCAGGACTGTTGGGTTGAGCTGCTGTGGTCCCCCTGTGATCCCGCCGCATAACCTGGCTCTCCTCCCGCCCTTGGTCTCCGTTACCACCCCCATTTTCCCCTCTTGCAGGGTGCTCTTTGGAGATTTACATCTTCCCCCTTAGCCTGCACCACTGGACCGCCCTGTGTCGTCCGCCTTTTGGATCACGCTCAACCTTGTTCTCCTGACAGCCTACCGTCCCCCCGTGATCCCGCCGCATAACCTGGCTCTCCTCCCGCCCTTGGTCTCCGTTACCACCCCCATTTTCCCCTCTTGCGGGGTGCTCTTTGGAGATTTACATCTTCCCCCTTAGCCTACACCACTGGACCGCCCTGTGTCGTCCGCCTTTGGATCACGCTCAACCTTGTTCTCCTGCACAGCCTACCCCAGGTGCATCCTTACAGCCCGGCTCAGCGCGGGGGATTTATTAATCCTCGTTCGCTCCCCGTGCCCAAATTGCGGGCGCTGGGGAGCGGCGCACAGGGAAACGCAGGGTGCAGGTGCTTTTTCTGGGCACCAATTTGCAGATAAGTGCGCCAGCCTCGGGAGTCGAGAGCTCCGGGTGAGAATACGGGGTTTATTTCTTTCACTACCTCAAAAAAAGTAAACTAAACAAATTATTTATTTATTTTTTTTGGTCCTTCTTCAAGCCTTTCCCTTATGTACTGGAAACCCAAACACAGCAACGTTGGGCTGATGTTCAGAGGCCAGAAATGTAACTGGCCACTTTAATTTGACTATCCGAAATGAGCCATGGGGTGGGGGAGAGGGGAAATAGGTTTTCAGCGCTGTTTTTCAGTTTGAATCATAAAGGTGTTTAACATAGATAAGGAAATGTTTAACTCTGTGTTATCTTGACAGGGTTGCTTTAAAAGGTGGATCTTCCCAAGAGCAGAAGGAAGATTTTTCAGCACATCTTTTTCCCTGCCTTGAATATTCATTGCAATACTCGATTTTTATATTAATTTCTCCCCCCACCACCACCACCTTTTCTGCACTCCCCATACTCCATACCCGCAGGTCCCTTTTCCGCTCGCCCGAAACCTCTGCCGAGGAGTTTTCGGCTGCCTGCTTTTGCGCAGTCCGGTTGTCCAATGCAAATGAAGGGAGTTTCTGGGCTGCTTCCTCCCGACTCCTGCCGAAGCATCTCTCGCCAGGGCACCAAGCCGAACCTCCCCGGGGAACTTAATTAGTTTTACGCACAGACTCCGTTGCTCATCCGCGTGGAGGGGCTCGGGGAGGCGGAAAGCGATGGGGGGCGGGAAGGGGCTGCTTTGGAAATGTCTTGCTCAAATGTAACTCTGGGATTTGGGTTTTGGGGTTTTTGCCGTGTTTCTGTGCCGAGGGGGACTGGCACACGTGCGTGCGTACGCGTGGGCTTTTTCTCCTCGATAGGAAGCAAACGCCAAAGCCCGTAGGAGCTGCTGTCTCCTGTAAATAACCCGCTCGGTGCTATCAGTACTAGAAGGTCTCCTTTTGTCGGAGTTGTTAAGATGAGTATGTGTGCGTCTATATATAAGGAAGGAAAACATGTTATTTTTTTGCCTTACGTTGTAGCCCGTTCTTGTTCGTTTTCAAAATTGCCCCTTGGCCACTTTTGGGGCTGGCAGCCAGGGGGGCTGCAGAATCTACAATGTTGAAGTGACACTGGACTAACTTTTGAGCTTGTGCCTTAGCCTTTAAGTCAAGGAGCAGTCAAGATGATTATTTTCCTGATCTTAAAATTCTTCTCTCTGTTGCGTTTCTTAACTAGAATTCTTGCAGGGTGACATTGGCCCACCCACCTTCCTGCCTTTTGCTGGCATGTGGGTATTTTTCAGTCTCCCTTCATGAGAAGGTCCTGAACAAGCCTCTAATGAATCACAGTTTTCTCCTCAGGATGACACTGTGTCCTTTGTTTGCAACTCTCTTTGCGTTATTATGGGTTTTTTTTAACCTCAAGCCTGCTACGGCATTTCTACTTCTTCCAATCCAGTGGATTTTAAGCCTTGGGCTATGGTTACAATTAAGGACCTTTGGTTGCACAGCTTCTTACCTCCCCCAGGGCAGACCCCCTGCCAAAGGCATTTGAACCGTGTTGGCTTCTGCAGCTGGTGGCACCACGAGCGTTTCTGCCTGTGCTCCTGCCCGCGCGTTGCTTTTCCTGAAGAAACCAACCTTAGGCAGATCGGGCTGACCATCTGTCTTCTCGCCTCCCTTTCCTCCTCCCCCAGCAGCATCCTGACCCCTTCCAGGCATCTGGCAGAGGAGAGGAGATCTTCAATTTGAGAACTTGGTGCAATTAAGTATAGGAGGAAGCTCCTGAGGCCACCAGGAAGGTGGTGTTATGGGATTGACCCTTATTAGACATCCAAGAGTTCACGTAAGCTGCCCTTGAAGATGGGACATCTTTTTCTGACCAAGTTCTCATTTTATTAGCTACCAGGGAAACTGGCCCTGGGAAAGCCATCTCCTTGGTTCTGCTTCTCACAGACCCGCTTGTTAGCTGCCCATCTGTGGTGTGGGCACATCAGGTTGTCCCCCTCATGGATGGCCCTCTGGGACTTGCCCAGGGATGAATGGAGGACAGGTTTGGGCCCCCTTCAGCCTCCCATGGGTTTTTTTGGTTGGTTTTTTTTTTTTTGACATCTTGTGGAGCCTCTCTTGGAGAGGCACCAACGATGACTTTTCCGAGCCCAGGAGCGCTGGTCTCGGCACCTCGGTGGGCTCGATCTGATCGCAGGCAGCACCGTCGGGATTTGTGCCACGACTTGCCCTGCAAAGCCAGTTGTCGGGTGGGCTGCCGTGCCCCCTTTTTGGTTCTCTTTAACTCGGGTCTTCCCCTTCCCACCCTTTGATCCCGCTGCCGCGTTAGCAGCCAAAGGGTTAAAAGAGTTCGGGGCGGTGGTGCGGGGTGGGGGAGTGGAGACAGGTATTTCAGACGCTCATTACTCACTGCCAGCTTCCCCCAAAATCATATTAATTTCACGCTGTCACGCAGGACTGCGCTGTCTCTCTCGTCAGCATCCAGGAGGGTGATGGGGTTGGGGGTGGGGGGAGCGTGGGTCCCGTCCCCCCCCTCTGCCGCTTCACGGCTGCGAGGGGGGGGATGTGGGGAACGGGGACGGGGGTTATTTCGCCACGCGCTGCCTCTCGCTGATCATTTTCCACCCCGCTGCTTGTGCAAAAACCCCATGAAATTAGGTCTGCTGCAGCGGGGGAAGTGTCAGGGAGGGAAGGAGAGAGGGAGGGGAGCTGCCGACCTGCCCTGCCCTACCTGTGGGCAGCGAGGAGGCTGCTTAAAAGTTGGTCCTTAACCAGTCGTCTCCCTTTCCTTTTTTTTAACGTGAGCGAGCGCAGCCTGGCTCTCCCTTGCAAAGATCGCTGCCGCCTTTCTCGCTTCTCCCCCTTTTCTGCACCATTTTCGGCCGTTTGCTCGCCGAGTCTGCCAGAGCTGTCACCTCTGCAGGGACTTCTCGCCGTCACACAAGGTAGGGCTGGGACTCTCACAGCTCCCACACAGTCTCGGGGTTCCCGAGCCCATCCGGGCTGGCAGCTCGCTCCCCCCCATAAAGTTCTCCTGCAGTGGGGATTCTGCACCATCCCCAGCGATTTTTGTTATTCGTATCCCTAGAAGGTGTCTCAGCTTTTGTCCGCGTGTGCTCTTATAATTTATTTTTTTTGGCGGGTCAGGGCCAGAAGGATCGTCTCCTCCCCTTTTCTCTCATCGCGTACCCTGCGGCCACGCTTCTTGCTGCACGTGGCAAAACGCAGCAGCAAAAAAAACCAGCTTGGGTCACCCTCTTTGCAGAGCAGAGAAGGAAACGGCGCGTTAGGAGGCACAGAGAGCTGATGGCCCGTCCTGTCTGAGACTCGAAAGGCTTTATAATAAACCTTGGGAGGGGAGTTACAAGCCTGGGCAGGAAGAGGAGTCCCGTGAGCCCCAAGGGACCTGTGGCTCTCGTGCCCACAGACCCCCTGGGCCCTTGGGAAGGAAGGATGAGAGCGGCAAATCCTGTGCCAGCACCGGCCTCTGGTACCCACAGGTGAGAGCCGGGTGTTACCGATGCTCTCTAATGCTTACTAAACAGCAGAGAGTCTATGAATCTAGGCGTTACTCCATTTCTTTAGTCGACTCTGCTCCGTGCTTTTCTGGCTCGGATTCCTTTCTGAGGTCCTCTCTTCCTCGAAAAGCCCATCCTCTGATGTGCGAACCAAAAGCAGGCTCCTCCTACTTAGCCACATCTCTTGGGGACATCGCCGTCTCTCCACGGGGCAGTGTGTTTCCCCCACCTTGGCATTGCCCTTATGAGCTGCTGGCAGGAGAACGCTTTCGCACCTCCTTTTTGGCTAAAGCACTGCGCCCTGGCAGCTGCCTGTCACCCGGCACGTTGTATGCGGCCAGCTCGCGGTGATGCTTCTTGGCATCAGCTTTTACCCTTTCCCGTGTAGGGGATCTTCCACTTGAAGCAGAGATGTTTCTTCTGGGAGGTACGTGGGCCGTTGGGGCTGTTCGGAGGCAGACAGGCGATGGTGGGAGGTGGTTTCCTGAGCCCCGTTGCTTGATACCGGTGCAAGAATGGGAGGAAAGCTCGTGACTTGGTAAATGCCTCTATTCAAGCAAAGCATCTCTTCTTGGGGTGTTGTTACCTGCTCCCATCTCATTTAATCCGTCAACTCCAATATGGGCACGGCAGCTTGTGTACCAGCTTGGAGAGCTGTACCTACCTGTTTTGCCTTGAAAAATTAGGATCTTCTGTTGAAAGCCGCTGGCCTGGAAACCTCACAGCATGGAGAAATGAGGTCCCTGCAAGCTGGGTGTCCCTGCCCGGGCAGCCAGTGCTCAAAAGCTGTTGGAAATGCCCACTCTGGGGAGGGCAAAGCGGCCCTTTTGGATGCCGGTCAGGCCTGGCAGGTTATTTTTAGGTGTATCGTTGCCTTTTCTTTTTTTTTTTTT
>NW_009647010.1:176833-177495 GCF_000708025.1 Charadrius vociferus | reverse complement strand
TGCCGCACTGCATTGACAGCATCTGTCAGCAAGGTACAAGCGTCTGCTCTTGTCTGCAATCGATTGTGAACACCCAGGGCGTTGCGATGAGCCTTCCTGAAGGTTTGGGGGGGACAGCAGGATGGGGAGAGCTTGCACCCCACCGTGCAGATGCCCCGCGCGGCGTTCGACGCTGCCTTTGAGCTGCTCTGCCCTTTTTCTTGCATTTTTAGAATCATAGAATTGTCTAGGTTGGAAGAGACCCTTGGGATCATCGAGTCCAACCATCTACCCTACTCTACAAAGTTCTCCCCTACACCGTATCCCCCAACACCGCATCTAAACGGCTCGTCTCTCACCGGAGAGTGGAATAAACACTCAGGCCACGTGTTTTTGTTGGGTGGTTCGTTTTGTTGAAGAGGCTTTAAGTTGGGATGGGGGTGGCCAGGGCTGAGGCAGGGGTTTGGGGAGCGCCGGAGCAGACACTTAGCCTCATCAAAGTCCTTTTATTAAATTAGCAAGGTTGCATCGGCAGGCTTCACGGCTGCCGGTGTCTGCATACTGATACCAGTATGACACCCAGATGCTGGGCGAGGACAGTGCGGGGAGGCACATCCCCACTTCTGGGACATTTCCATGGAGAGGATCTGCCTCTGCTGCAGTGGTGGGATGAACTTAAGCTT
>NW_009647010.1:166464-176818 GCF_000708025.1 Charadrius vociferus | reverse complement strand
CCCTACACGTGGACACACACACTCCTGCTTGTGCAGCTCAGTCACATTGTTATTGCAGTGCGCTCCGGCATCTATAATGCTCTTCCATACTGAAAATGTAAATAAGGAAACAAAAAAAAAAACCCAAACCCAATAGGAGTCACTTCCACTGCGGTTCTTTTTGCCCAGGAAGTCCTGTGGGTGGATCAACTGGAGTTGTCAACTTTTGTCCTGGGCTCTGCTGCTCTTTGCTGGTTGTAGTGGTACAAATCTCCTCTTCATCCCGTCATTGCACGCGCTTTCTGGGACCGGCGGGTGGAGAGCGATGAGCTTTCTGCAGAAACAGAGTAGGAACATGGTTCTTGAATCCCATGATGGCTCAGATAACGCTTGCTCCAGGCGGTTGCTCCCTGTCTTCCCATCTTCTGAGAGTTTTCCAAGTGACCTGTAAAGACGTGTCCCACTGCACGATGTAGCCTGTGAGCTTTAGCAGGCGTTGTAGTTGGTGCGGGTTGGGAAAGGGTGACTAAAGGATAGAGCACGCCGGGAGCGAGAAAAGAGCAACCCTTGTAGCTTGGGTAACAGCCGCACCTCCAATTTTGGAGACAGGGTGGGCGAACCACACCGTTACCGCAGTAAATACGTCTAGAAATACTCCTCTGCTCACGGTGCTTTCACAGGACAATCTGATGTTTTGGGGTTGGTCACGTCTCTGGAGAGGACGGTGCTGGTCAGGGGAGCACGATGGCACGGTGGCTCCCAGCCTCGCCAACCAGTCGATGTGCTCCTGGTTTTACCGCTTTGTCTTGTTCCGATCCCTGGTAGGCTTCGGACGCGGTCGGGCTGGAGACTACCCTGCGCTCAGGAGATCTCGCCACCCCTATTGTGTTTGAGTCACCGGAACAGAAGCACTTCACTCGAGCTCTCACATTCTTAGTGCATTTGCATGCATTTGATCTCCCCTACGCGTTTCTCTGGTCTTCTGATGAAAATAATTAATCTGGTTATTTTTCTAAGTCATCCTGCAGCTTTACAGGGACAAGACTTAAATAAGGATTCTCTTTAAAGCGGAGCTGTGTTAAAATAGCTCTCTGCCTATAAATATCTCGATGCTTCTATATTTATTCTCCTCCAGCTCGTCGCAGGAGCGTTCTATAGTTGAATCTGAGATACGTTATTTTTTCGGACTGTTGATGCAGCCAGTATCTTAAGAGCAAGGCTGCTTGCTCCAAAGGATGCTCTAGGTACCCCTTTGGGGGCCCAGGAGGCATGGCTAAATCTCCCCGCTCTGTTCACCGCTTTGCCAGCGGTACAAATTTCCTCTTGTCTTTGAAACAAGCTGACTCATAAGAATCCTAAAGGAGCGGAGATTTGTACCGGGCCCTCCTGCGAGCGCTATTTTAGCGTAACTTATTTTTGACCGGAGCTGCACTCTGCTCAGGATTTTCCAAAGACCCTGGGAGAGATAAATCCCCAAATCTCAGCGCTGTTGGAGCTGCGGGTTCCTTTGAAATCCTGACCCGCTGGTGATTACTGCGGTGACTTGGTGGCTCCTAAGCCCTGGTCCTGCAAGGTGCTGCGTGCGGGGAGAATTGCGGCTTACGAGCGCGAGCTCTGCGAAAGGCTTTGCCAACGGTGGAGGCGCTCGTTGAAGTCCACGCAAGGATTGAGATTTCGCGGGGTTTGGGATAGAAGGGTCACGAGTGAGAGCCACCGGAGGAGGGGCTATCAGAAGCTGTAGTTTGGACCTGGTGTGGTCCTTAGAGGTGAGTGTGATGGAAGGCTCAAGAGAAGTCCTCTTTTGGTTGACCTGGTAGAGCTGGCCCTTTCTCCACTATACTTGAATGTCTTTTCTCTCCCCGCTCCCCCCCGCCCCAGAAAATAAATAAAATGATAGTGACGACAAGAAGAAAGCCACTGGTTAGGTGAAATCACAGAATTTGGGGGTGGCCAGAGCCCAGGTGGAGTCTCGTCGGGGGCTGGCACCGCAGCGGCAGAGGAAGGAAGAGCCCTGCGGCGAGCGGGACCGCGAGCGGAGCTCATCTCTCTGTAAGACAGCAAAAGAGGAGGGAAGCGGTGGCAAAACCTAAATAATACTGGAGGGGGATTTTTTGACCTCTCTGCTGGTTTTGAATGAGCTCTTCAGTCACACGTGTCCAACTACGGTTATTTTAAAGTCCTCTGAGGCACCAGCTCACGTTCCTTGGGACCAGCAGGTGACTTTGAGCCCCCAGCTCTCTCGCAGGGTTCAATGCAAGTCCGACAGCGATGTGCAAACGTGGGGCTTCCTAAAACTCATGGAGTTCCCCCTGTAAAGCTTTGGAAGGAAATCTGTTCATGCTTTAACTAAACAGTGAATTGCTGTTGTCTTGAAAGCGTGAAAATACATGCGGATAGTACACAGGTATCTTCTCCGGGAGGTGTCAGCATGCTCAGAGAGTCCTGGGTGTTTTCCTTTGATCTCACCAACTCTAAAATAGGTGTATAAGAATAGGTAGATTTTAAAAAAAAAACCTCCCCAGCCTATGTTAGACCCCATGGCACACGCTCCTCCACCACTGGGAACCAGGAAACAAAGGTAGGACAGATATGGACAGAGGTGAGTCAGCTTGCGCAGCGCGGGCTGGCACAGGTGGGAAGGGACCTGTGGAAGAGCTGAGATCTCACTTTACAGTCAGGCCAGGAGGAAGATGGGAACAAGTTGGAAGGTCGTAGAATTGTAGAATGGTTTGGGTTGGAAGGGACCTTGAAGATTCACCTAGTTCCACACCCTTTGCCATGGGCAGGGCAGGTTGCTCCAAGCCCCATCCAACCTGGCCTTGAACACCTCCAGGGATGGAGCTTCCTCATGGCCAGGTCCATCCCTCTGTCTGAATGTCACGTGGGGAGGCTGCTGGGTGGTTTTCTACCCGTTAGCACCTCCTGCTGCAGGTGGGGTTGTTCAGTCTGGAGAACAGAAGGCTTCAGGGAGACCTTATTGTGGCCTTCCAGCCCCTAAAGGGGCTACAGGAGAGCTGGGGCGGGACTTTTTACAAGAGCATGTTGCGATAGGATGAGGAGGAATGGGTTCAAACTGGAAGAAGGAAGTTTTAGATGAGACATTAGGAAGAAGTTCTTGACTGTGAGGGTGGTGAGCCCCTGGGGCGGGTTGCCCCGAGAAGCTGTGGCTGCCCCATCCCTGGAGGTGTTCAAGGCCAGGTTGGACGGGGCTTGGAGCAACCTGGGCTGGTGGGAGGTGGCCCTGCCCATGGCAAAGGGTGTGGAACTAGGTGATCTTCAAGGTCCCTTCTAACCCAAACCATTCTATTATTCTATGCCTGAGGGCTGGTGCTCATCCTCCCCCGGCGCTCCACACCTTTCTTTTTGCCGCGCTGCCCCGTTCAGTTCAGCCGCGGGAACCGGCTCGGTGGGGCTGAATTACTGTGGTGGTCTGTGGTACCTGTCTGCCTCTGCCAGCGCCGGCTGCGCGCCGGGAAGCTGCTGAAAAATAATCATCGTTTGGGAGGAGCGGGGGGCCGAGGGGAGGCCGCAAGACAATGCGATGCCGCGGCCACCGGCACGGCAAATCCGCACCGACTGGGGACGGGAAAGGGCCCTTTTAACACTAGCCTTGAAAGCAAATTTCTTTAAGGAACTGGAGCTCCCGCACGACGCTAAACCTCGCAAAGTAGGATTAAACGCGGCAAAATTAAGAAACCGAACCTGGTTGCAGCACCTGTTTAAAAATGACTTAAGTGCTTGGGATATTAAAATTTTAAGACCTGCCGCTGTGCTGGTGATGGAGGATTTAAAAAATAATAATTACTGTTGGTTGAGGGGTTTTTCCCCCCCTCCCTTTTCTTTTTGCTTGGTTTTCAGAATTGCTTTCTTTCTGTTTAGCATGCAGCCTAATTGCGTAATTACACGATAGACTGGAGTAGAATTTAGTGCGTGTAATACCAGTTATAAAGAAGAGCCCTAATTATGTATATCTTCTCAGGTAAATAATACATCAGGGGCATGGAGTGGCCTAATTACTGTTCTGAAAACCCGCCTAATGACTAATTTACTTGGAATTTCAGAAAGCTTTTGATAAGGTCCCTCATAAGCAACTGTTAAGGAAAATAAATCGAGAAGGGGTAAAATGTTTTGCTACGTTTTTAAACACGTCGTTTGAGTGATGGGAAACAGCCACTGCCCTGGGGGGTGTGGGTGTCTTGCATCTTGAGGAGGAGGAGGAAGGTCCCGTTGGCTGCGTGTTGGTGTGGGGCCAAAGCCGTCATGTTTTCTGATCCTGCTTCGCTGTGAGCTCCAAGGGAGGCTGCTGCCCCCCCCCCCCAAAATTAATAGTTAATATTAGCAGGAGTCTTGTGGGTTAATTCACAGTTCCTTGGAAGAAGCGCGTCTGTGTCCGTATAGTCTCTGGTACTGGCAAGGATATGTGATGCTGAGCATCTGAATAGCTGTTCAAGATCTGGGCTAAAATTTGATAAATCTTTAAAAAAAGAGCTAAACTTTCTTTCGTATTCATATTCATATTCCCCATGCAGAAGACAGGGGGAGCGAGGGCAACCCAAAAGCCGGGCCAGCTTCCCCAAGACTGGTTTCTAGGTGGATCTCGTGGGCTTCCTCTGCGTGCTGGAGCTGGGACCAGCGCCGCCGTTATTCTGGGGAGCACGTCAGGGAGATTCCGCAGTGCAACTGGATCAATAGCACGGATAAATGAGTCATCTGGCGGTCCCTGGTGAGAGATGATCGCTGAGCTGACAAGGAGGGGTGGGAGATGTGAAGACTTGCAGATGGGAGAGAGGAGAGCCCCGGCGATGCCTTTAGCTGGGAGAGAGGAGCCCTGAACCAGCGGGATGATGGGGATGAAGGAGGAGAGATGGGTGCAGGCGCTGCGAAGGCTGAGCAGGGGGTGCGATGGGGGTCCCCGAGCCGCGAGGCGTGGCTGGGACAGCGTGGGGGCTGGAGAGGGGAATCTGGGAGGGTGACGTAGAGACGGGGACGCGGGAGCCTTGCAGGCTCCTCTCCACTCCCAGACCACATCACCCTGCCTGCTGTGTCTACCAGGATGATTTTCTTGATGTGTATTTGTGGCAAAGCATCACTTGATTCTGCCACGGGCACCGTGCCTGCCTGTTCCCCAGGTTCAGTTTAAAAAAAAAAAATAGGTAAAGCGCACTCTTCGCTTGCAAGACCCTCTGCCACATGTATCGCGACGGTCCCCCTCGCTCCTAGACTTCGGGTTCTCCTCCTTCAAGCGCGGCTCTGCCCCGCTGCCTCCTGACATCTCCTGGAACCTGCAGGTTTGGCGGCCCACGCCGGCTCAGCTCTACTCCCCCCGTCTCTTTGCACCCCCCCCCCCGCCTCCTCCCCTTTTGCTTTTGGGTCTTTTCTGGGAGAAAGCACGGACGCGTGTTTTCAACTGGAGGAGCCAAAGAGGCGGCAGGAGGGAATTAGCACCGAAGGGTCCTCTGCTGAGCAGCCATGGTGGAGATAAAGCAAGAGGATCTTTGTGCCTCGCCGGCGACATGCTAATTGGCTCTCCTTCCTAGCAAACTTTGCAAATGATGCTCTTTAAAGTCGTCGGCAAGATAAACAGTTGCTGTGGCAGGTGTGCCGAAAGCGCCGTCTGGCTGTAATTAGACGTGTTGAGGAGAGAGCATCCCGGAGACATGGAACGGTGCTGTTCATGCCGGGCGCATCCTGGGGGAGGGTGTGGGTGGAATTCATCCCGCTCCCCATTTCCCTGCCGCAGAAGGGGCTGCTTTTGGAAGGCGTTGGTTGCCTCCAGCCAAATTCAGGGGGATGCGAGGTGGGAATCTGATTGGTGTCGATTCCCGATAGGGAAGTCTAACGGGCATAAAGCCTGAGAAAAGGGGAAAGGTGTTCTTTGTGCTGCAGCGGCAGAAAAGTGGAAAATTCCTCTCTACGACACATCGGAGAGTCTCCCTTTGGGACAGGGAGGGGGTGGCCGCACAGGTTGGACGCTGTGTGTCCCGTCTCCGCGCTCCACAGAGCAAAGTGCTTCTCGTGTGCCTTTCTCTGGCCCCAATCTCCCATCACGTCCCGAGGTGACTTCCCTGTCCTACAGGGCCGGGTCACCCTTTTGTGGGACTTCCAGCTGTGGGGCTTTTGCTTTCTCTCTCGTACCAAAGATGCTCATGTTCGTGTTGCGCTGCCTTTTTTTTGTTTGTTTGTTGTTTTTTTTTAAAAATCCCGAGTCCTTCTGCTGCCTTCATGGATTGATTGAAGCGTTGTATGTCTGTGTGGGGTTGGTAGACAGCAGCCGTGGCTTTGCAGGCAGTGAGGTGGAAAAACGGGAGAGGTGAGGCATCGCAGGGTCACCTGTATGGGGGAGCAGAGGCTGAAGGGAAGCCCCCGGGGTCCCCGCTTTGTTCCCCAGCATCGCTGCCCGCTGCTGAGCTCCTCAGCAGCATAGCTCAAGGGCCGCAGCATCTCGTGATGCTCGCTCCAGCCTCACCAGGACCATCAGGTCATCACCGATCCCAGAGAACCTCCTGGTTTGAAAACGCCGTTCCCCATTTTTGCGGGCACGTTGCGTAGGACTCCGTTAAACGTCTCTCCCGTGTCGGAAACCTTGTTTCAGACAGACCCCCGTCACCTGAGGAGACTTGACGTTTCTTTGAGGTTTGGGAGTCTCTCCCCTTTGCTTTCGCTGTGTTGTTTCACTGCCCCGTCCAGCAGTTCGTTAAAGCTTCCAGGGAACGAGTTGCAGGTGTTTTGGGGGGAGTACGGAGCTTTATACTGTCTGGGATGGGACCCCAGCCCCCTGGGAAGGCAGCTGCCTCTGGGGCGCGCGTGACCCTGTCCTGCCATCACCCAGCGGCGTGGGGATGAGTGGGAATCACCTGTACCCAACTGGAAATGCAGGAGGCGTTTGAACACTCGTGATCCCGCGTGAGCTGCGGGTACCGACTTGAAGAGCTTTGAAATCTTGTCACGGTGAGGCTTCGACCGCAGACAGGGCTGCGCTTTGTTTGCGTGGTATGGAAGAGGGACCTCATCGCATCCACAAGCGCAGTATGAGCGGCAGCTGGTGCCAAAAAGAGGGATTTGTGGTGAAATGCTGTGGCTGAGCTCAGACACATGCCGTCGGTGCTCGGCTTCCCCCGGTTACTGGTGGCCAGGAGGGGAGCCCGGCTTTAGCCCTGCTGTAGGAGGCTCTTTGCAGCCTGGCCAAGTCTCCCCTAGAAAATTGGCCTCAAAATGCGGTCCGTGGCTTCAAAGCAGCTGAGCTGGGAGAAGACAGCAGCCCTTCTCCCGGCAGCGTGAGGCTGGCACTGAAGAAGAGCAATCGCGTACGGCAAAAGCCGGTTTTGCTGCGCCAGCAGATCAGGGGCCTCCAAACAAAGATGATGCTCCTGGGCAAAGAGGAGAGGAAGCTGGAAAAACTTGATGATCCGTGTAGTAAAGAACAAGGTGCGGACGTGGCTGTCCTTCCCCCGCGTACCGCTGGCTTTTGAAGGTGATTCGATTATCCAGCAGGACCGTCCGACGCAGGCGAGGAGCTGCTGTGGGAGCCACGGATCAGCTTTGCGGTGCCAGGGCAGGCGAGGACCCGCTTTGCCGCATCGCTTTATCCCAGTAGCCGTGGGATAACCCGCTCTGCTGCAAAATCCCTCTACCCGCCGTCCTCTGCCCCCGCGGCTCCGCCGGAGACGGAGGCGGTTTGCGCTTGGGTCGGCGTGTCAGGAGGCTTCGCTCCCGCCTTGTCCTCCTGCGCCTTCATTTGCTAATTTTCAGAGGTTACCGAGGAGACGTTATTGATGATGATGATGATGATAATGGTAATAGGGGAGATAGGTGGCAGATTAATTCCTGAACTCCCTAACAGGATTTAAGCTAACAAGAGAGGAGGGCTTTTTTTTCCTCCCTCTCTCCTTTCCCTTCCTCCTTTCAGATATTTCCTGTGCTGGGGATAACAACACCAAGGAGTGTTAAATTGGCTCTGAATGTCCACCCCTGGCTGTCCACATTCTTGTAACGATTTCATTAGCTTGAATTATCCACGTTATTTTCTTGTAATGGGATTAGCCGTACTGGAGTCAGCTGAAGTCCTGGAGCGGGAGGCGGGAGGGACCTTCCGCTGCGTATTTCATTAACTCTCTCATGCAGGGGGTGGAACTGGCCACGGCTCAGCCCAGGGGCAAAACCATTTGCCAGGGTCCCGCGTTCCTAAAGGAGGAAGAAAGAAAAAAGGACCATTATTATGATTCTTCCCCCCCCCCTCATAATCAGCAAATCAGCGCAGAAGCAGAGTCTGGCAGGGAGGTAATTTGTTGGGGGAGGGAAGGTCCTATTTAGGGGCGAGGAGGGGGAAAGAAAAAGAAAATAAGACCATTGCAAAGCGATTGAGTGAATTCTGCTGGGCTGAAGTGTGGCTGCAGCCTGCTGCCGGGGAAGAGGTTGAGCAGCAAGGGAAGGGAAGGACTTGTGTCTCTTTGGGGCTCGTCGTCCCCTGCCCGGAGCCATTTCTGATGAGCGGTTACGCTGCCTGGCTAATTTGCTTGAGCTCTGTCCTGGGGCTGCCGGCAGTCACGAGGGGGGATTTAGGCAGCATCAGGGCTTGGGGGATGAGAAGGCAGCGAGGGGAGAGAGGAGGAGATGGTGGCAGCGGATGGCAACCTTCTTGTGGGTTGATAACCTCCAGCAAGGAGGTTATCACGATCGGTTTTCCAATGTGATTGTCGCAGGTTTGTTTTTCTTGAAGGGAGATAAACCAGAGAGAGGGGTTTAGGACTGCCCCACGCAGTGGGACATCTGTAGGTATCTGGAGAAACTTAAGGGTGATTATTTTCTTTGTTTTCTAAAGTCTGCTTTTCTGACAGTGGACAGCGGTTGGTCTTTCTACCCACGTGCGTGGATTTGCGGTGTCGGTTGTGCTTTCCCCTACGGAACTTGGCAACCCGAGAGTCGTTGGTCAGCTCGTAGCTGAGGGCGCACCAAGATCGAGCGCAATGAACACATCTTTGTGTTTGGGGCTTGAAAATAACAGTTGGGACTGGGCAGGTCTTGGCCTGTCCCGAGGAACTGGCAGTTTAAATGCTCCTGTTTGAGTTGGAGGGGACATTTCCCAGCTGGAGTACGGTTCAACCTCGTCTGTAGGCACCTGTCCCATGAACGAGCGTGTGTGAACGTCCATCACCTCTGCCTGGGGCAGCGGTGGGGCCAGACATTGGGGGCCGAGGGAGTTTGGGGACAGACTTGGAAGCGTGGGGCAGAAATTCAACCAAAATCTGGTGGGAAAAGAGGAGCCGTGAAAAGAGGTGGCAGAATCAGCGGCAGAAGATGGTGCTGGCGGTCGTGTGCCTGGCGATACTGGGGCGGAAGCTCAGAAGATTTGGGGCTGTGCCGGCAGCGGGAGAGCGGTGATGGGAGGGGAGGGAGCTGCAGGCTGGGAACTCGCATGTCGTGCTGGCGGAGGAGGGAAGAGAGGTTCTGGAGCCCCCCTGCGTGCCCGTCCTCCTCTGCCCTCCACCGCTTGGCGGTGATGCTGAAGGATGCGCAAGCACCTTGTAGTAAACAGGCAAAGCCAAGTGAGCAGTGTGTTGTCTACCAAGGCAGAGTGCGCGCTCTTTAATAGCAATATAATGTCCTATAATTAGCAGGCAAAGGACTTGCCTCCCAGCTGGCCTGTGCCAGAAGGATATAATTACAATCCCAGGGAGTGATGTTCCTCTGACCTGCAGCCAGCTTGCAGCGTACGTCTTACAGCGGGGAGGAGAAATCTACTTCTCTTGCCTCTGCTCAGCCAGGGAAGCGAGGGGATGGCTGGAGCACCGCTGGAAGAGCTCCCAAAGCATCGGGAGAACGGCTGATACCCGGCAAAGCCATGCAGGAGTGCCGGATCCCTCGTGGGTGGGAGGGATGGCATGTCCCTTCTGGCATCTCTGGGAACATCGTGTGTTCCTGCTGGGCTCGGGGCCGCTGGCTCGTGGAGGAAAAGGTTGCGGATGTCGGTATTCTGCATCTGTGTGGATCGTTGCTCAGCTGGGGCCAATACAGGCTTTTACTGGTTTCCCATCTGCCTTTGTAAATCTGGATCGGCACCAAAAAAAAGGTACTCATTTAGGAAATATCTTAGTTGCAGCATTTGTTCGGGGCTGTCATCCCTTCCAGCCAAAGGTGTGAAGACGTGCCAAGCCTGGGAGAAGGGAGCACAGGCGTGAGGATGGATTTTGCCAGCCTGGTTGGCGCGCTGCCTGCGGCACGGGCAGGGGGAGGCCGGGAGAGCCACGTCCTCCAGACCCACCCCACACCTCCACATGCCCTCTGCGCTCCCCTCCGGTCCATTGCCCCCACTCGGGGTTTCAGAGGACCGACGTTTGGACACCGTTTTTCGTGCAGGCGAGAAGGAAACCTCCCGAGG
>NW_009647010.1:164735-166449 GCF_000708025.1 Charadrius vociferus | reverse complement strand
TGCTCTCTGGGGGCTTTGCAAACCTACCGCCTCTGTGGCAAAGTTCTTGCTCATCGCTTTTGCCCTCTCCCCAAACCGCCTGCATTGTGAGCGGCCCCATGGGGAGGGCTTTTATACGAGACATTTGGTTTTGCCGCACATCTTGGCTGCACTTGTTAGGGATGAAAGCTGCGCCTGGTGCGGTGCCACCAAGAAATGTGGGAGTGCCCTGCCAGAATTCCAGCCCCGGGCCGGGCACGTGGGTCTGGTGGGGGTCAGGACTCGCCAAAAAGGAGATTACACTCATCTGCAAAGTTAAACTGGGCTGACTACAAACAAGTGGGTGTCGCAAGGAGGAAAGGGCTTTGCTCCCACACCTGCAGGTCCTCCAGTGCTCGTGCTGTGGCGCAGGGGCTTGGGGGCACTTGGAAAAGACAGAATCCCAGACTGGTCAGGGTTGGAAGGGACCTCTGGAACTCCCCCAGTGCCACCCCCTGCCAGAGCAGGGGCACCTCCAGCAGTGGCACAGGACGGCGTCCAGGCGGGTTTGGGATGGCTCCAGAGGGGGAGACTCCCCCACCTCTCTGGGCAGCCTGTGCCACTGCTCTGCCGCCCTCACAGCAGAGAAGGCCCTCCTCAGCTTCAGATGGAACTGCCTATGGTCACGTTTGTGCCCGTTCCCTCTTGTCATGTAACGGGGCACAACTGAGAAAAGACTGTTCCCATCCCCCTGACACCCTCCCTTGAAGGATTTATCAGCATGGATAAGATCCCCCCTCGGTCTTCTCTTCTCCAGACTAAAAAGCCCCAAATCCCTCAGGCTTTCCTCATAAGAAAGATGCTCCAGTCCCCTCATCATCTTCATAGCCCTTTGCTGGACCCTCTCCAGCAGATCCCTGTCCTTCTCGACCCGGGGAGCCCCGAACTGGACACAATACTCCAGATGTGGCCTCCCCAGGGCAGAGTAGAGAAGGAGGATGACCTCCCTCGATGTGCTGGCCACACTCTTCTTGATGCCCCCCAAGATGCCATTGGCCTTCTTGGCCACCAGGGCACATTGCTGGCTCATGGTCATCCTGTTGTCCCCCAGGACTGCCAGGTCCCTCTCCACAGAGCTGCTCTCCAGGAGGTCACCCCCAACCTGTACTGGTGCATGGGGGTTATTCCTCCCCAGGCGCAGGACCCTACACTTGCCCTTGTTGAACTTCATTAGGTTTGTTGAATTCCATTGGGTTGACGTGGGTGCCGATGGGTACGAATCCAGAAACCGCTCCAGTTTTCTCACTCACGTTAACTCCAGGGACTTCCCTGTGAACTGTCGTGCCCAGGGCGAGGAGCCTGGCACCGTGCGGTGCTCCGTGCCGGCAGTGGGGTTCAGTGCCGGCGCTTTCTGATCTCCGTCCAGAGAGGAGAGACGTCAGCTCCAAGAGGAACCCCCACCCCTGGGCTGCGCGCTGCCTTTTCACACCGTAGGCGCCCATCAGAGCTGTGTACTGGAAGGGGAAGGAGGTGACAGCGACCCCGGGTGTGAGCTGCTGCGAGCTCTCCCTGCCTCCGCAGCCATCCCCAGCCCTGGGGAAGCACTTTAAAAAGCAGCCCGGTGGGATCTTATAAATGAGATGCGGTTTAGCAGCCTGTATAAAAGCCGCTTTCTCCTCTGCCCTGTCATCTTGCTCAGGTTTTGCCCGGGTGATGCGCTCCATCCCTTTCCCTTCCGCCACCTCCCTTCCGCATC
>NW_009647010.1:159601-164269 GCF_000708025.1 Charadrius vociferus | reverse complement strand
CCCCCAAGTTTGCTGCCTCCTTGCTGGGAGCTGGGCTGCAGCTTCGTCAGATGGACCCATCTCTGTGGGCACCCTCGGTGGGTGCCACCATCCTCCCTCCCACCAACCCTCTCCCCAGGGAGACGTCCATGGCCAGCCCCGCTCCGGATCGGGTCCCCACGTCTGCCAGCGTGGGTGGCTCGGGCCGCTCTGAGCTGGGGAGGAGGGAAGAGCCGGCTGCTTCTGTCTCTTCCCGAGCTGATGTGGGTCACCACAGCTCCCCCCTGGTAGCCCAACCCCATGGTCCGTAGCCGTCTTGCCCCTGCTGGCCACCTCCTGCGTTTGCCAAAGGGAGACACGTGGCGTTTTAGCGCACGGAGCTGGTGTTCTCTGAGACCTCCTCCCTTGCAGCAAATACTCTGCTCCCCCCGGGTGATGCCCGTGATGTTTTCCACGGAGCAGTAGGTTGGAACAAACACTCCCCTGCCCGTGCCACCCGCCCTCTGCCTTTCCTGGCTAGATTACCATCTCCTTGGGCCAGGAGCTCTCTCATTACCCCTCCCTTAACCCCACCGGGGCGTTTGAGACCCCAGAGGGATGCTGTGCAAGCTCAAGGACCAACCGGCAGAGCTGCCGGGGGTCCCCATCACCTGCACCCCTTTGCAGGAGGACCCTCCTGGTGCTGGAAACCACGCGGCGCTCCTGCTGCTCCCGGCACCGAGCATCCCCGCGCCGAGCATCCCTGCGCCGAGCATCCCTGCCGGCCGAGGCTGCTCCCTCGCCTCCCCTCGGGTTTGTTTGTTTGTTTGCCTGGCGCCAGCTCGAAGGGGGCAGGAGAGAGGGAAAGCGGCGAGGAGGAGACGTGCGGATTCATTTTGCGGCTTCATAATGGTACATTTACACACCACGTTGCCTAAGGAAATTGGGTAGATGAATGCCTGGTCATGCTGCCAGTGCACCAGGTTAACTCCCAGGATTTAGCTTATATCATTTCACGAGAGCGTTTACGGCCTTTACTGTGTTTATTCCCAGGTGCTCTTTGGCACCGCCGCATCCCAGGCTCCTTTTGTGTATGCGCGCGTGCGTGTAGATTTTCAAATAAAATAACACATCTATTCAGACCCCGGTCCACATTAAATATTTATTGCCCGCAGTTTGTGCATACGTGTTTGATAAATGGGCGGGAGGGGAGGGGAGGAGAAGGGGAAGCGGGAGCTCGGATGCAGAGAAAGCGTCGGCTTTGTCCTGGAATTTCTCCAGGGGACGGCACTGTAGAGGGGTGTCTGGCGAGCACCGCCTTCGGGTCTGCTGTCGGGCTTTTTGGAGGAGGTCCAGGCTTGGTGGGACGGCTGTGTGCTTTGGTGCCTGAGTGACAAGTTCCATCTCCGGGGATGGGCGCTCTGTGATGGGGTTTCTGCCGGGCTGTGTCTGAGCAGGGACGCTGCCGGCGCTATCTCACACCCTCCACCCCCCCTTTTTTTCCCTGATTCCTGAATTTCTCTCCCACTGGCACTCAGAAACTTGTCTGAAATGCTGCTGGGTCTGGGAGTCCTACAGGACATGGGTCTGCTGAATTCACCTGTTACCCATTATACATTCAGCAAGCTTAAATAAAACCAGTTCATTGTAGCTCAGGAAGGAGGTCGGGTGGCTGCCTGCAGGATGGGAAGTGCGGGGACCCAAGTGCGGTGTTAAAGCAAAGACTTGTTAAAAGTCTTAAAAACGATGCCCAGCACCCATGGAGCGGAGGGGTGGAACCTTTCAGAGAATCACAGCATCCCAGACTGGTGGGGGTGGGAAGGTCCCTCTGGAGCTCCCCCAGTCCCACCCCCCACCAGAGCAGGGGCACCTCCAGCAGTGGCACAGGACGGCGTCCAGGCGGGTTTGGAATGGCTCCAGAGGGGGAGACTCCCCCCCCTCTTTTGTGCCCGTTCCCTCTTGTCCTGTCACGGGGTACCACTGAGAAAAGACTGTTCCCATCCCCCTGACACCCTCCCTTGAAGGATTTATCAGCATGGATAAGTTGCCCCCTCGGTCTTCTCTTCTCCAGACTAAAAAGCCCCAAATCCCTCAGGCTTTCCTCATAAGAAAGATGCTCCAATCCCCTCATCATCTTCATAGCCCTTTGCTGGACCCTCTCCAGCAGATCCCTGTCCTTCTCGACCCGGGGAGCCCCGAACTGGACACAATACTCCAGATGTGGCCTCCCCAGGGCAGAGTAGAGAAGGAGGATGACCTCCCTCAATGTGCTGGCCACGCTCTTCTTGATGTCCCCCAGGATGCCATTGGCCTTCTTGGCCACCAGGGCACATTGCTGGCTCATGGTCATCCTGTTGTCCCCCAGGACTCCCAGGTCCCTCTCCACAGAGCTGCTCTCCAGGAGGTCACCCCCAACCTGTACCAGTGCAGAGGGTTATTCCTCCCCAGGTGCAGGACCCTACACTTGCCCTTGTTGAACTTCATTAGGTTCCTCTCTGCCCAACTCTCCAGCCTGTCCAGCCTTTGTGAATGTGGTGCCTACAACAGGCCCTGGGGATGGAGGAGCTATTTTGGAAAGAGAAGAAGTCTCCGTGGAGCCGTGCTCTGCTGTCCTGTGCCTCTCTTCAGAGGTGCAAATAAATCTGTTTCGATGGTGGTCAGGAGCCTCCTGGTAACCTGAAGATGCTCTTTGCCCGCCCCGAATAGGGCATGGCATGCAGGCTGGGTCCTCCATTTCTGCACATCTCCTAAAGAGAAGAGAAGCATAGCGGTTCTATTAAAGAAGTTTTTTGTTTTTTAAGGTTTATGACCGGAAAGGATGAAATCCAAGCTGAGTTTTTAGCTGTTACTAGGTGCTTTGGCCATGGGGCTTGCAGGGAAGCAGAGCGGCTGCGGGACACCACTCACCCGAGTCATCAGCGCTGGCAAACCTGCAATGTGGGTCTGCAACCAGTAGCGCCATGATTTGTGATAAAATGATGGTTTTTCCCTTGATCTCACAGTGTCTTCGCTTTTTTTCTCTTTGATTCTCAGCACCTTTGGAGAGCTGAAGACTGTCCGGCTGCCCAAGAAGATGGCAGGAACGGGATCCCATCGAGGCTTTGGCTTTGTGGATTTCCTCACCAAGCAGGATGCTAAGGTGAGATGTAGTCCTCCCCCTCCCAGCCTGGTCTCGGAGCAGAAGGCGAGGATGGGAGCCTGGAGGCTCCGTCCCACTGAGGCTTAGCCCAGATTTGGGGCGGACTGTTACCATTCACCGGCAAAGCTGCGCTAAGGTTAAAACCCCCATGTGGACAACCACTGGAGGATGCATGACAGGAACCACAATCCATGCTGTAATGGGCAGAGGTTTGGTGCGAATGATACGATGGCTAAAAATCCTTCTAAAGCAGAAGGACAGGGCTTTGTCAGAAGGAAAAAAGAGATGGTTCTGACCCAACATAACACATCAGGAAACCCGAGTACGTGTCCCACCTCCACCACTCCCTTGGCTTTAGGGGAATTTTAGATATTGTGGCTGTTCACCGCTTTGTAAACTGTACGAGGCTCCTCTTCATCAGTTCCTCCGTGGCTTTTGAGAACCCCCTGCGAGCAGCTTTACCCCGGCGTTTTTCAGAGCCCGAGCGGAGCAGGAGAGCAGTTGTGAGTTGGTCAAAAGGATGGGCAGGCGGCGAGAAAGGGCTGCGTCTGCTTTGCCTTGCTGAACACGAGAATGAAGATGAAGTTCTGTAACCCAGTCGTTGTCTTGGTCCGAAGAGGGGACCTAGCCGTGCTGGGGTGGCCAAGGATGCTTTCTCAGAGTGGTTCGCACTGGCTATTTGACGGCAATAACGGAAAACGTCAGCAGCAGGCAGTGGTGCCCGGGAAACGCCTTCCTCAGCACCAAGAACGGAGCTCCTGGCGCCTGCGGCTTGAAAGCGCATTTTGCTTTAACCAAAAAAATGCAAACCCATACATCGACATTTTTGCGATCTGTATGCACTTTACGCAGCAAAATATTCCGTAGCGTTTTAAGCCGGGATAGATCGCTGTTCAAAATGCTCGTCTATTTTTTTTTTTTTAAAAGCTTTCCTATATAGGTAAGTTCGATATTTGCAGAAGAAACAAGGGGGTTGTGGCCTGTCTGATAGTATTCTGCTCTTACCCTTTGCCAGAGGTTCGGGAGCGGGTTGGACCAGGCATGGGCTGTCCCACACTGGGCAGAAGAGGGTCCTCAGCCCCACTGTAAGGTGGTCCGCGGGCACTGCCGGCACGGCAGCGGTGCGGGTTTTGGCCCAGCTGCTGGCCGCTGGCGCGTCGCGCGGCGTCTGGAAGAGGACCGGTTGTGGGCATCAGCCAAGGGATGTTGTTGCTGAAGGGAAGGGACCACATGGCTCCACTGCCTCCCCGAGACTCCAAATTTTCAAGACTGCGAGCAGAGATGAAGGCGAGAGGAGGGGGGAGCAGGCATAGCCTGTGTTTATGTTTTTAGACAGGATTCATTGATCTGGGATCACAAGGGACTATTAGATCATCTGTTCCAGTCTGACCTCCCGTATAACACAGTACAGAGAGTTTCTTTGTTAGTCCTGTATTGATCCCAATTCAAACTTCCTTCCGCTCGGCGTTCGTCCTCCCCTTGGGGGCCGGCTCGCTGGGCGGCGTGGGGTGCAGCGAACCCCCCCGGGAGCGCGGATGCCCCCCCTGTGCCTGCGGCTCTGCTCCTGCCCC
>NW_009647010.1:147516-159515 GCF_000708025.1 Charadrius vociferus | reverse complement strand
CGTAAGCATTTGACGGAAAGGCGCATCCAGGAACCTGGCCGGTTCTCTACCGCTGCTCAGCCACCGGTTTGGGGGTGAATGAGACAGCACCCGCGTTTCTGCTTGGTTTCTGGAGGAAATGGGGCACAGACCTGCATCCAGTCTCTCTTCAGCCCCGTGGGGACCCGGTGGCTGATTCCAGCTGCGCTGGACAAATAGAGATGTCAACAGTAGGAACCCCATCTCCGGCTGGTGAGCGCCGGCAGGCAGCGGGAGGGGACAGAGCCGGGCGCTTGCTCCGGCCACCGCTCTCGACGCTGGCGGGACCCGCGGGAGGCGAGCGTGCCGTGATGCCCTGCGGAAGATCACTGGAGAGGGTGGGAGGTTCTTCTTTTCCAGCAAAGCAGCTCTTCTTCCTTCTCTTTTTTTTTTTTTTTTTTTCTCCGCCCTCGTCTCTTTGAGGGATTTAATTGTCTCACAAGTGGCACATCAAGTACACTCCATTGGCCGTCTGGAAAAGGATGTGCTGTGTATCGATGAATAGGATCCGGAATATTGTAAACACGGGCATAATTGGCTCGGAGTTTATTGCTAAGTGAAATGAGAGAGGAGGGGAGTGGGCCTGGAGACCTCTGAGCTGAATAGCTGTGACTATCAGTGACGTTTTTGCTCAGAGTGGTAATCTGGAAATCGCTTATAAGCATCTTATAAAACATGATGTTTTTGTAATAGAACGGTTAGGGTGGCTTTGTTGGGCATTTAAAGCCCGTGACCTCCCGTGTTTGTCTTTTTCCCTGAGCAATCACGGCTGCTGTGGGAGCGCATATGGAGACATTTCCAAAGCCGAGACAGAGATGTGGGGCTCCCCCTCCAAACTCCCCGCTGCTGTGCCCGGCAGACCTGTCCCACCGGCCTGAGTTTCATCCCCTGGGCCACCCCTGATGCCCTGGTGCTCGCCCGAGGAGAGCCAGCCCTGCCAAAAGGTGCTGTTGTGGGAGGGCTGAGCGCCCAAACCGCGCTCGTCAGGCAGCCGTGCCTGCAGGGGAGGTGACATCCAGGCAGGGCGTGGGATGCTGCCGGTGGTGGCATCTTCTCCTTCAGAGATGGAGATACTCATCCTTCAGAGATGGAGGTGCTCATCCTTCAGAGATGGTGATGCTCTTCCTTCAGAGATGGAGATGCTCATCCTTCAGAGATGGAGATGCTCATCCTTCAGAGATGGAGATACTCATCCTTCAGAGATGGAGATGCTCTTCCTTCAGAGATGGAGATGCTCATCCTTCAGAGATGGAGATACTCATCCTTCAGAGATGGAGATGCTCTTCCTTCAGAGATGGAGATGCTCATCCTTCAGAGATGGAGGTGCTCATCCTTCAGAGCCCCAGTCTCACGCCTTGGCTTTCCCACGGTGACATCTGCAGGCGGGGCTGTCTCTTGGGTCGTTTGACGGCTCCCGGGGTGATGGATGGACCTCTACTGGAAATGTTACGCCGCCATCAGATGAAATTAGCAGCCCTCTCTCTTCTGTGTCACGAGCATTTAACAGATCACAGCGTGTGCACGTGCGAAGCCAGGAAACAGGGAGGAATCCACGTCAAAGACAGCAACAGGAGGAACAAAATGATATTCACAAAGAGGGTTTGCATACCCGCTGGTCAAGCTGGGAGTGTGTGGAAGCTGAGGGAAGAGAAGGGGAACTTTGAGCCGCCGGCAATAACAAATTAACTCCAGTTAAGGAAGTATTAACCATTCGACATGTTTCCTGACATTCCCTGTGCAGGATTGTTGTGGGATTGTTTTTATTTTTGAACTATTAACTGGAAGCTGAGTTTCCGCTTTTCTCCCCTGTCGATATAAAAATACATCTGGTCTCCAAATAGAAATTGCCCATTCGGGAAAGACAGTCAACCCTTTAAAAATGCATGCACACGGAAGGAAAAATCCTTGTGTGCAGCTGGCGTCGCAGAGAGCATCCTCTGTTGGGGCCGGTTCTTGCGAGGAAGGGAAATTTATCAATCTCCTAATGTTGTTGACCCTTTGTCCCTCTAATGACTCCAGCCCGGAGGCTCTTTGGCTTGAGTATTTAATAGGGCAAGGGGGAATCTATAGGCAGAGCAGCACTGTCCTCCAAATTAATACAGCATTTAGGGATGGAGCCGTAGCGCTCAGGGTGAGAGACGCAGTGGTCCGGTCTCTCGATCTCTGCCTTTCCATCGCCCCGGCGCAGCAGGCTCTGCTCCAGAGCAGTGTCTGCCTTGTCCCCGCGCAGCCTGGCCTTCGCGTAGCTTTGTCGGCCGCCCCTTAATTTTGAAATCCCCTTTTTGAAGCCCGCAAAGGTTTTTAAGCTGCTCTTCCAGCCACTCCCCTTCCTCTCTCCGCTTTTCCCTGCTCTGGTGGCCTCTCCGTCCGCAGCCTAAGCCGTACTCGCAGCTAGCGACGCAATCCTGCCGCACCGAGCCGTGACGCGGAGCTCGAACCAAACTCTGCAAAATTGCACTCAGGAAGGTTCAGAAATGTCATTTTGAAGCGTACTGGCATCCTGTTTTCTAAGGGCAGGAGGTGCACAGGGTTTTCATGCAACCCCGAAAGCGTTTGGAAAGCAAAAGAGACCTGCGAGGAGGTTTGCCGGGGCTCTTTCGGTGTTACCTGACAGTGGGTGTATTACCAAAAGCAGCGGCTTTAATGGAATCCTTTTTTGGCATTTAAGGGTACCGAGCCTTGCGTGGTGGAGGCTCCCCTTTTCCTAAAGGTGTCGGATGATGCGAAGCCGTCGTAATTAGAGGTCTTTTCCGGTGAGTCTCTCTCTCGGGTGAGCAGACACCACAGCTCTCTTTATCCCGAGTTCGGCTACAACTAAACCAACCTCTGGCCGGGCGATGCTTTGCTCTTCAAAGGAGGTGTCCAGCGAAGGTGGATCCTCGGGGAGGGGGGAAGAGCTACACCCCAAGGATAACTCCTGCTTCCAACCCCCCCTTTCTTTGAAAGCCACCCTGCTTGTCCTCGTTTCGTATTTCTCATGTGATTAAAACATAGTTTCTTCCCCGACCTGTCTTTCCATTTGGAATAGCAGCGGCGGCAGATTTCCTCCTCTCGCTGGAAGATTTCCAGCGGTGCGGATGTATGGGGATGGCATTTCTCCCCTTCATCCCTTTGTCTTTTAAATCATCGGTGTGTTTTTTTCCTCTCTGAAAAAGCCTTAATTCCTCTCAGAGCAATGAAAAGTTAGGTTTTATTTCTTAGCTCTTTTCCAAAGGAAGCGACGCTCGCGTGTTTTTCCCCTGAAATGGGCGGCTTCTCTTCTTCAGCCCCCGCTCCGGGAGCCCATCTGGGAGACGGGGCCGTGGGGAGCAGAGGTCCCAGCACGTCCTTTCCTGCCCGGGCTGGAAGGATCTCTGTGATCCCACCTCGGCATCCCCAGCTTTGCTTCATCCCCGGTGGAAACCAGCTCATTATGGGAGTGTGTTCAGCTGGAAAGGGCCAACGTCACCAAGCTGCTGGCAGATGTGCCTCTCCCAGTGGGTTTCTTCCATGCAATGCAATGTGATGGCAGCATCTGGACGGGGCTTTGAGCAGCCTGGTCTAGCAGGAGGTGTCCCTGCCCACGGCAGCGGGGTTGGAACTAGATGATCTTTAAGGTCCCTTCCAACCCAAACCATTCTATGAGTCTATGCTTGCCTTCCCTTTTGCTCCACGACCTTTCCCAGTGATCCCAGCAAATCTAAAGGATGTCTCATCCCGCGCTCACCCCGTGTGTGCCCAGCGTGGTGTGGAAGCGATCCTGCAACGAGGAGGACGTGGCAGAGCAAGCAGCTTCGAGAGTCAAAGCCCACCAAGCGCCGCGCTTTGCACCGTGACGGTGGACGCGGTCGGCACGGTCTGCCCTCCACCGTCACCCGCTGCGGGGCGCAGCGAGGTTGCCGGGAGCCGTATCCCGTCTTCCAACCTCCTTCTTCCTCGTGCCGTGGGAAGTGAGAAATTAAAAAGTATAAATTAACAAATGAGACCCGGCGATTAGAGCTGCAGTTGTTTGCCAGGCTTTGGAAATGGCTCTTTGTGCCAACGTAAACAGCCATCACAACTCCCTACTGCCACCTCCCCCTGAGTGTTTATTTAAGCCGACACATTGCTCTGCTAATTGGATACCATTCCAAGTGAAAATAGGCCTTTAAAACAACAGCAGCGGCAAATAAAACCAGCTGTAGCTGCAAAAGCACCAGCCAGGCTTGCAGCCCTTCCGAGGGGAACGCAGTCCCCCGAAAAGGAGGGACGGTGCCCCGCCGGGGTCAGCCCCGGGGAGCTGGGGAAGGCGGGGAATCGCAGCGATGCTACGGTAGAAGGTGGAGCTGGTGCTCCTCGTGTCTCTTTTTTGTACTGGATGAGAATTATATGAGCGAAAGGGAGTCGGAGAGAGGGGAAGAGGCAGGCTATTGAGTGCTGGTCACTGGAAGTGGGGGGGTTTTTTTTGAGGGTCCTGGCTGCCGAGGAGGGGTCGTGGGCAGCCAAAGCCCCTTGTGGGAAGAGGCGCTCTGCCCAGGGATGTGACGTTCGGGGACAACCGTGATGGATCAAAATTGCAGTTTGGCAAACGGCTCAGAGGAGAGGTCCGAGCTTCTCCAGGGCAACCTCTGTGCTGCTCTGGGGGTCTCATCAGATGGGAGGACACGTCCCCGTTGGGCAGCGGGATGTGTTTATGTGGTCCTATAGCCGTCGTATTTGTTCCAGGGATGTGGGTTTGAGAGCTTATCACCCTACGTAATCCCAGCCTTAGCTGGCGTCTTTAAAAGAGCATTTTGGGCTCCTTTTCTCCACCCCTGTGCCCAGCCACGTGTCGCATTGCCGTGGAGCACTTCGGGTGCCTCTGGGGATGAAAATATTTGAGCGGCGTGTTTGTTTATTTGCATTTTGGGCCCGATCCTGCTCAGTCCTGGATTTCCTTGGAAGTCTGTGGGAAATGAGGACAAAGTCAACCTTCCCTGGGTCGAGTAGCTGCATCCTGAATACCTCTGCTGGTTGCCTACAGATACAGAAAGCCACCTGAGCTGCTGTGCTGGCCGGCACGCTGGTGGTATTCGATGTCAGCAAGAGACGATAGCTGTACGGATGTTGTTAAGCAGAATAGAAGGATAAGGAAACCTTTGGATTTCTATAACACAGCAAACCACCGCGGGCAAAAAGAGAAGAGGACGTCTGCGTTGCCTTCTGGCTCTGCCACATGTGCTGCCACCGTGGCCACCAAACGGTTGGCGAGAGGAAGGCGGCTTTCCCCGCCGAGCTTGGGCTTCTCCAACCTCGTAGCCCCTGAGCAGAACGCACCCTCTCGACGCCTTGGAGCTGGGCTTTACCGCGTGCCAGCAGAGGACGGGGTGGGTGGAGAGTCGCCGTTGACCCACCTAGCGCTGCCCCAAACCTCCACAGCTTTTCCAGGCTGCGGCTTTCCCGGCTCAGGTGCGGTCCCAGGGCGACGCGAGGCTGCAGCCAACCTTGAGCCGCTCGCTCTGCTGGATTGCCGCCTGCTCCCCGGCGAGCAGCAGCAGCCTGCAGGAACGGCGACGGGTATTCGCTCTGCTGCAAGTACGTAGAAGATAAATGACCGAGTCAAAGCCGCTGATGGTGATGAATCCTGCCCCATCGGAGCAAAGTGCTCCAAGTAGGATGTTCTCCGGTGGCCTTTTAGATTCAGGGCAGAGGGAGGGGCATCTTTGCTTTTCCTCATGTGAGCCTGGGTTTGTTTTCTCCCTTAATTCTTTTTGGTTTTTTTTTTTTTTCCCCCTCTTAATTCTGCAGAAAGCGTTCAACGCCCTGTGCCCAGCACCCACTTTGTACGGCCGGAGGCTGGTCTTGGAGTGGGCAGACACGGAGGAGACGGTGGAGGCCCTGAGACGGAAAACGGCAGATCATTTCCACGGTAACGTAGCAGCATCCTGTGCGGGGGCTGTCAGGTTATACGCTGGAGCCTGAGGATGGAAACGAAGGGGGAAGCAGGAGGTTTCCAGGCCATGGCTTTGTCTGACAGCTCTCTGGCTGCACGTGAGCCGGTTAACTCTCCGCCTGCCGGCACCGCCGAGGCACCTCGATGCCACCTGCCATGCTTTTGCTCCCTTCGCCCGCACCCCGAGCTGCTCCGTAGTCGGGGACGGCCTCTGCGCACTCAGCCCGCCGATAAAAAAGGACAAATAATTTGGCCGGCTGTTGAGATGTGGAGAGGACCGTTTGGATGAGGTTCCCGAGAATGACAGCTCCGCAGATAACAGCACCGCGGGCTCCTATTGACAGCCATCGACAGGCACAAATGCATTGCTTGGCAAATATTTATGTAGGAAGGGCTCCCCTGGGCTGGTGGGCTAAGCTGGGGATCGATGCTCGTCCTCCCGCGTCCCCTCCCCGTCCCCCCTCTCCATCACGCACGTGCCCGTCGCCCGGGGAGGGGGGTTGGCATAAGCAGTTCTGGCACTGCACGTCGCAATCCCCGCTGATGGCAAAGCAGCAAGCCTCGCGTATTTAACCACCCTGACTCCAGCGGGACCCGGCTTCGTGTTTGTGCAGCGGCGTGCGCAACGCTGGTTATTACAAGCTGGGGAAGGTGCAGTTGGGTGGTGGAAGGGCTGAGGGTGGGTACGACCGGAGAGGTGCGGAGCAAAGCGGGATGAGCTGGGATCCAAGGGCTGATCTCCAGCGTGGTGCCGAAAAGGAGACCGAAAAGAGCGCAGCGGTGTCTAGGTGTATGTAGTAGCCTGGGTGTAGAGGCAGCAGGGAGGACCGGCGCTGCCGGAGGATGGATGTGCCCCCCCAGAACCCAGTGCTGGAGGAGGGGGGGGAACGTCGTATTTGGAATCTCCACCCAGGTGGAGAAGGCAGAAGGTGTGATGTTTCGTGCACCCTCTTTTATATTCGGGATCTCCTTTCTACTCTGCTCAGTCTAGGGGGGGAAAAATAATCTCAGCTTTATGGTAGCTGCACGTGCTGGCTGCTGCCTGCGAGCTCTGTCGCTTCCCTGTCTTCCCCAGGCTCAGCTTCCTTCCCGATTTTGGTCTGAGTTTGCTCCAGCCTCCATGTCCAGGGTCTTCCTCACCGAGGTGGGGGCTCTGGGAGAGCGGCAGAAGAGCGTTTTGACGTGCCAGGAGGGATGCAGCCTTGGCTGCAGGGGCTTGGCTGAAAAACAGGAGCAAGGTTATCGCTCCCCATCTTTAGGGACCGAAAATGGGATTGAAGGCGGCAGTCATCGCTGCGCTCCAGCCCGTCTCGAGGGGAGAGAAATAACATCCAATGGCTTCAGCCCTCTCTGGCGCACACGCGCGTCCTCCGCTGCGAAACTGCTGGGAGCTAATCCTGCGGCAGAGCGGGATCTGCCGGAAGCGGCTCTCCATAACAAAGCCCGTCTGGGGCCACGCTAGCGGGCACCCCCCGGAGCCGGCTGCCGCCCGGGACCCACGACTCAGCCTCTCCGCACCGCAAGGGCAGGCTGGAGTTTCGCAGGTGGGATTTGATGTCTTTGGGAAGTGCCCTCTCCTGGTTTCCAGGCGGGATGTTCCTGGCATGGATGCCCAGCGCCCCCGGGGAGGGGAGGGAGTCAGGCACTGTCCCTTTTGCTGTGGGGGTGCAGAAAGCCATAGCGATAAAGAAGGACAAACCGCAGCTCCCATTCCGCCTTCAGCCCCCGTGGAGATGCTTTTTCGTGTTTTTCCTCCTCGGCGTTGCTGGAGGCTGATTTTCCCGCACGGAGCCGGGGTGGAGAGGACACAGAGCACGCACAGCATTGCTGCCCTGCCTTGAATCCTCCCCATCCCTTCAGCCTGCCGAAGCAGCCGGGCTGAGACCACACATCTCGTTTCACTGGTGGTGCAGACTGGAGTCTGTTGACCAGAAACCAAGTCTACTTTTTTTCCTACCGGTACCCGTTTCCCCCCCCACTTTCCTCCTTTCCCCACAAGGTGCAGGAGCAGTTCAGACATCCCTGCGCTCTTCGGGGATGTCCCCGTGAGTTTTCCTCTCCCACCTCGGCGTGGTTGTGAGGGTCTTCCCACAGTTTTGCAGGCTGCAGTGGTCAGGACCCCTCCGGTCCCTTATCTCAAGGTAGGAAGGGATGGATCTGGGGATGTGAGCGGAAAGGTAATTTTGAGTCTTCAAGGCTCAGGAAACAGAGTCAAGACTGAGGTCCCTGGTGTCTTCAGCTGCTCTTTGCCACCAAAAGCTGCTGCTGCTGTCCTCACGTTGGTCCCCAAGCCAAGCCCAGCCAGCGGCGTCTGAGGAGCAGGACGTGGAGGCAGATGCCTTCGAAAGGCACAGTGCGCTAGATGGGGTGGCTTTTATCCCACCATCCAGCTCGGCTTATCCCTTGTTTCCTGCCCTAAATGTCTTTGCGGGGTTGAGCATTGCTGTCCCATGGGAGAGTCTTTTTCTTTTTTTTTTTTTTCTTTCTCTGAAAGTCTTCTGTGATCCTTTTGGACCCGGAGACCTCCAATACCACAAGCCACCCGTGCAGGTCTTTGGAGAGGCTGGTCCTGCTGTAGCCTGTTTGTATCAAGCCGTGTTGGCAGCGCTCTGCCATCGGTACAGGGTGACATGTGGCCTCTGCCGCTCCTGGCCCTTTTCCTGGTTATTCCCCAGAAATAAAAGCAACCAGGGAGCGTCCTGAGGGCTTTGCACATACCAGAAGAGGTGAAGGTGTCAAAGCAGGACAAAGGACTGAGACTGCCCATCTCATGGGATTTTCGGACACATTCCTCCCAAGTTTTATGCCATTGGAATGGAAGTATTTTGAAAAACCCTTTCTTTTTCTTCTTCCGTCTCCTCTTTTCTGTGCAGCTTTTGGTTTGCTGCGGGCACAACAGTGATGTACAGATGTTTTCACAGTTAGCACGTGGTGGATCTGTGTGTAGGAGAGGCCGCAGAGTGCTAACGGAGGGTGAGAAGATCGCCACAAGGCCTGGGGGGTTGTTATCATCCAGGTCCAGTGGGACAACACGGTGACCTGCGCTCCCCTGGGCTTGATGGTGACTTTGACTTGAGCCAGTGAGTTCATCCTGCTCCGTCTCACTGCCGTCACAGCCGATTTCCTCATCTCCAGCTTTGCAAAAGCCACCTTGGGCTTTCAGGTCTTGAGTAGCGGCGGCCAAAACCCCCTCACCCAGTAGCTCCAGTATCAGCCCCATCATTTTTGTCTTCGCAAGGAAATCCTTCGTAAAGCGTGGACCTGGGCTGCGAGAGGTATGTCCCGCCACCGACTTCGCTCCGCCACAATTACGCACTTTATTTCTAGACACCGTTGATAGAGATTTGGCTTCCAGTTCCCCGGGTCTCACTCTGCTGTTACGTGTGAGGTTAAAGAGAGGTCTGGCCTCCTAAATCTCTTCTCCGCGCAGGCGTTTGTCTTGGCAATCAAACCACTTCTGATCCATCTTTTCAATAGGTCTAATAGACGGAATGAAACGGAATAGGCGTCCTTCCCATTTCGTGTAGTTTTTCAGGTCATTCTTTATGGCTGGTTTGGAGTCTTTATAATCCTCCAGGAGGAAGCGAGGACCCCAGAAGTTGTCACCGGCTGCCAGAGATGGTTTCAGGAGGGAAGCCACAGCCCAACCCTGATGGTTGGGACCACAACACTACACCCCGCGCTTGCCCTCCTGCCTTCCAGCACAGTCTGGAAGAGGTTTAAGTCTTTTGGCTCCTTCCTGCACGTACCTTCGCTCCATCCTGAGGCAGGAGGGTCTTAGATTAGAAAAAAAAAAAAAACCAACACCACTTTCTTTGAGTTTTAGTTGCACCCCACCATGCATTATTCATCTGTGGGACCTGCTGCTGGAAGGTGGCTGGAGAGCCTGGGAGCTTGGCCAGCTACAGGGGAGGGTTTGATGCTGCTGTGGATAAAGAAAATTATCTACTCTAATGTAGCAAGGGGAAGCCATGGAAAGGTTGGCCAACGGTTGCCACTGGGGCCTCTAATCCGGCCCATACCGTGGAGCAGGGTCATGGCAAATGCTTCATCTGGGCAGCGAGGGATGTACGCACCCTGCCACCAGCAGCGTCTTGGCCCTCATTTGGGGAGGGGGGGTGCTCCCTTGGGAAAACAAGGATCGCTGCCGTCTTTGAAATCAGCAGGGAGGATATTTTGGCTCCGCCGAAACGGCGCCGAAGGGATCCCGATGCCCTGCAGCTGGATTTGCCAACCCCGGGGCGAGGGGCGGATCTGCATCCGTGCCCTGCGCAGGAGGGAACAGTCCGGGGTCGCATCCGGAGCCCCAGTGCAGACCTGCGCGTCCCCTCCATCCCCGCCATCGCCTAACTGCAGCTCACAAAAGCTCTGCCAGCAGCTCCGTCCCCCTTTTCTTCCCTTGCTTGCCCAGCGTGGGGCGACGGTTGCCGGTGCGGCTCCCGCCCCGCGAGCCTCGCTGGGGGGAAGGATTTGCCAGCAAGGCGGCCATACCCTCAGCGTGCGCGTGCTCCCTCTCTCCCGGGAGCTCGCAGTCCGTGCAGGGAAGGTACTTGCTCCCAATCCAGCTAAATTACTATTGACTTGTGTTCTCTGCGCTTCACAAACATTGCACTCAGCCGTCCCCAGCGGGGCTGGCGGTATCCTGCCAGGGCTAACTTGGGAAGCCAGCTGTGCCGGGCCGGTTTTTTCTGCTCTTTCCCATCGATCAAAGAATTAAATTGACAGATGGGGAGTTTTGCGGGAGAGGCGGGAAGGGGAAGGAACGACTCGTGGGTTGGGTTGGTTGGTTGGGGTTGGTTTGTTGGGGTTGGTTTTTTTTTTTCAAGAGGAAGGATGGGGTGGAAAGAGGGGATGGGGATGCTGCGGGGTGGGTGAATCAGAGAGATGCCTGGGGAGGGGGGGTCTGGCTCGAGAGCGTTTCTAGCGAGACCTCCCCTGGTCTTGGGAGAGGGCTGTGGGTGGGTGGAAAGCCGCAGGGCCCCGCTGCGGCTCCCCCCGGGTTATTTAGTTGTCTGCTGGAAGCACAGGCTTTGCAGGGGAAGGTGTGCTCCGCTCTGGACCGCATCCTCATGCCCTCCCCGGCGGCGTGGGAAGGGTCTTCCCCATCCCCATCCCCTCTCCCAGGTTGTTCCTCCGTTGGCCGCAGACCCCCAAGCTGCTCCTTTTACCTCTCGGCTGCGTTACAGACCCTCACCTCCCAGCTTTTTGGGCTCCCTTTTTTTTCTCCTTTCTTCTTTTTCTTCTTCTTTTTTTGTTTTTTTTTTTTTTTTTTTTTTTTTTTTATGAGAGCATCTGTAACTAATGCAAACACATGCCGGAGCCGGAGAGTAAAAACCCTGCAGGATTAGCGTGGCATCCGCAACCCTGCCACGTTCTAATCCCGTGGTAATCCCCCTCTCGGCCCACCCCCGCCGGCTTTGGCTATTGTTTAAAGGAAGCAAATGGGATCGTTAGCGGGCAAACCTTAACCAGCTTGGAGCGGCACAACGGAAGTCGAACCAATTCGCTTCCCCACCCTCCTGGGTTTGGTTTTTTTTCCTCCCCCTTTTCCTCCTTGTTAGGTGGTTGGGGGAGACGCTCACGGTACCCCCCCGGCAGCGCTGTGGCTGAGCCGGTGGATCTGGAGCACACGGTGGGGACCGTTTGCCATGCCGGCCCCCTGCCCACGCCACGGCCGGTCCCCGGGGTGCGCCGCGCCATTTGGGGATGCTCCGTTAGCACCCAGCACCCCACATCCAGCATCCTGCCACCCCCAGCATCGCCTCCCTGCGGGCTCTCCCCATGGGGCACGTCGGGGTTTGGTGGGGAAAGGGGTGGCAGGTGGGGGACAAACTCTGCCCTGCTGTGGATTTGGGTGCTGAGACCGCGTTTCCCAGCGCCAAGCACGAGGTCGGATGGGGGGAGTGGGAACCGGGAGGGCAGAGAAAAGGGGAAGGAGACGCTGAGACCTTCTTCTGCGCTGCCACCAGCCATCCTTGTGCCTTCGGATGGTTGAACTGGGAAGAGGTGCTGGAGGGTCCTGGGGTGGCTCCTTGAAGCCCCCCCTCGACTCCCCCCGAGCTTGGCAGGCTGGAGGGGAGTGGGGGCCACC
>NW_009647010.1:145615-147448 GCF_000708025.1 Charadrius vociferus | reverse complement strand
GGAGGCGGAGGGGGGGATGTGAGCTTTTGTCAGGTTAATTTCTTCTGTATTGATGTTTTGTGACATTTACTTGTTGTTTATCTCCCGCAGCAGCTGTAATACTAAAAGAAAATGCACAGCTTGTTCCATTTATTTATTTTACACCTTTTCTTTAGTCCTATGGTATGTTTGTTTGTTTGAGAAACCCAGCGAGGCTTTTGATGTCTGAAAGCAGGATTTAAACAGCTGTTCTCCATGTGCTGCTCGCAAGCGAGAGCCGCTGGCTGGGGAGCGAGCGGGGGGGAGAGGGGGCTGCGCCGCGGCTCCTGCCGAGAGGGCACTTCTTGCCCGGCGGAGAGGAGGCGACGCCGACGTCGGCCTCGGCTCAGGGACCAAATGGCTTTGTCACCCCCGGCACCGGGCGCCGATGTGGGGTTGGGATGCTGGCTCGGGTGCTGGTACCCCCCCCCCGGGGGTTTCTCGCCCTCCCGCGGGGCTGGAGCATCCGTGGGGAGGGATGCGTGCGCTGTGCTGCGCCCCACGGCGGTTTCAGGAGCGTGAGGATGCTTCAGGGGGTCACAGGACAGCGCTGTTGGTGTGGGGCAGGAGAAACAAAGCAGAGACATCCCTGCCCGGCTGTCAGGGGGGAGCCAGCCTCTTGCCTTCACCCACTGCCAGCCGAGGTGGGAGATACAGGCGATCTTGCGTCTCAGCAAGGATGTCGGCGGGTCTGTGTCCTGCCAAGAGCCTTCTTGAACCAAGGCTGGTGTCTAGGTTGGTCTTGAGACCGCTCTTGGAGAGGGGATGGGTGAATTGGGGTCAACGGGAAGGGTCAGCATCACTGATGAGCCTTTTTGGACTCTGGGGCTGTTTGCTTCCAGCAGAGCCGGTGAACCAAAGCACGGGTTGTAGGTACGGAGTCACACCAGGGCCTGGCTGGTGAGAAGAAGTAAATGATAGTTGAGGGGCTTTACCCGGGAGCAGGGTGAGGTGGGCTGGAAGTAGCAGGAGATGAGCTGGAGGTGGTCATGCGTGTGCCTGGGTTGTAATCCATGCTTTTCTTCTTCTCCCACATCTCCTTCGCTGCCACCCGGACCCGGACAGACTCTCCAAAGAAGAGAAAACGATCGGAGGTTTTGAATGAAATCCTGGAGCATCTGGAAGAGGAGGAGAGCAACAAAGACGAGGCCATCTAGCAGCTGCCCGGCATCAGCGAGGTGGGTACCAGGGCGGTGGGGCCGCGGCAGGGCACAGCTGGCCCTAAAGGTCAAAATGCCCTGAGCTGCCACGGGGTCGGCAGCGCCAGGAGGAGGAGAAGGTGACCATGCAAAGGCTCAGCAGCGCCCGAGCCGGGGTCCCACCCGCTGTCTCTCCTCTCCCTGTCACCCCGTGGTCTCAGGGGGTACAGCCCAGATTTGGGCTGGGTTTGGGCTCCACGTTGAAGCGAGTGCTGCTTGTGTTTCCGCGCGCTCCCCGGCGTGTTCGCCTTCCTACCAGGGAAGCAGGGAAGCCAGCAGAACTGCTGCCGCAGCAGAAATCGCTGTCGAGTCGTGAATTGGCCCTCGCTCTGGTTGGGGGAGAACAGATGGGCTGCCAAAAAAAAAAAAACAAACAACCACCCAACCTGCCTGGTTGGAGACCAACCTGCAGCTGCCACCCCAAACCGGATCGTTTGGCAAAGGCTTTTTCCCTGCTAGCACCCACAGGCTCCACGGCGGCGCTCCCTCCCAGGCCACCCTGCACCCCGAGCTCTTGTTCGTGCCACCTCGAGTTGTGGCTGGCGCCTCTCCTTCTTGGCGTGGGTCTTCTTGGAGTAGCGTCTCTGGAGGCTGGAGAGCGTGGGATGGCAGAGGC
>NW_009647010.1:142740-145570 GCF_000708025.1 Charadrius vociferus | reverse complement strand
CAGCCAGCTCCTTTGGAGACCGCCTGGCAAAGCCTGCGCGGGTTCAAGAGAGGTGAGACAGGTTCGTGAATCTGCTTTGCGTGTGTTTGTGGCCACGGTGAAAACCCTGGATTGCAGGGAGGAAACCTCTCCACCAGCCACAGCATCTGGAGAAGCGCTATAAAAACACCGGGGAGGCTCCCGGGTCCCTTTGAGCTGTGCTCTGTCCCCCCTTGTCCATCCACGGAGGGACTCGCCGCCCACCTCCACGGCGATGGAACCCCGTCCTGTGCGGAGAAACTCACGGAGGGCCGAGAGGGACAAGCGCGTTGTGCCGGTGCGTTGCCCGCGGGGAGGTGAAGCGGCGCTGGGTTGACGAATCCTTCGTGCCGGGGAGAAAGTCCCTGCCACGCCGTCCCCAGCGAGGCCGTGTTTGCTCAGCGCCTGCGAGGGAATGATTCTGACGCGTTCCAGCTCTCATTTTTACGGCCACAGAAATGACACCGGTTCCTAAATCTCATCAAAGTGGCCCAGGGGTGCTGGTGGGGCTGAGCGCTGTGTACATCCCAAGCGGCGTCGAGCCGAGCGTGGCGGGGAGAAGCGGGGGGCTGTCCTGCGTGTCTCAGCGCCAGGAAGCCGCCCCGTGCTCGCTGGCGTGTGTTGGTGTGCGCGATGCGCATTACTGCCGGAGAGGCTGTTTTCCTCTCGGCAATATCTACCTATTGCTGCGAGGCGGTACCCAATACACCGAGCAGTGGGATGCTCATAACCTTACTTATTACCGGACTTTTGTTCAACCCACAACACCGCTGGCCGCCTGAATAGCGTGCGCATCTGGGCCTGGAGCAGACCAATAACCCTGCTAATACGTCTGCCTTCCCCGGCCGCCGCAAGCGCCGGGCACGAGCACAGCGCCGGGGCCCTCCTGATGAAAGGGAAGGTGCTTACATGACCGCAGGAGTAATCCGAGTTGGGTTAAATAACTGCCTGCTTCATGCAGCGCGTCTGCAGTAAGTGCCGGGGCCTCGAGATAACATTTGTTCCCTTGGAGCAGCTCTGATTTAAGGATGCCTCGAGGTGTACGTGCTGTTAACACCTTCTCCAGCAGCTCGTCCGAGGATGGAGCTGGGGAGGGATGGAGCTGGGGAGGGATGGAGCTGGGGAAGGATAGAGATGAGGAAGGATAACGCTGGGAAGGGATGGAGCTGGGGAAGGATAGAGCTGGGGAGGGATGGAGCTGGGGAAGGATGGAGCTGGGAAGGGATGGAGCTGGGGAAGGATGGAGCTGGGGAGGGATGGAGCTGGGGAGGGATGGAGCTGAGGAAGGATAACGCTGGGAAGGGATGGAGCTGGGGAGGGATGGAGCTGGGGAGGGATGGAGCTGAGGAAGGATAACGCTGGGAAGGGATGGAGCTGGGGAGGGATGGAGCTGGGGAGGGATGGAGCAGCGCAGGAGGGGCAGGACAGACAGCACTGCTCAGATCCCAGGCAAGCCCGGAAGCATCCCGTCCCAGCTTCTCTGCAAACCTCCTCCCCAAAACTGGTCCTCCTTCGGGGCCCTGGGGTCGACACTGGCAGCTCCCCGGCTCTTTGTGCGGACCCCCAGGCGGAGGCTGCGCGCTGCAGCTCGGTGCCCAGCGCTGTAACACCCCGTGCAGGTTCCCCAAACCGTGCTGCAGCTCAAGAGCCCTTCTACTGCCTCCAAGCAGCTTCCCAGCACCCAGCACTGCTTGCGAGCCGGTGGCTTCAGGAGACAGTCCCCCCCCCCCAAAATCCAGGGGTGCTCCTTTGGACTCTGTAGGACTGTGGTGTAAAATCCTCATCCTGCCCAGCCCGTCCACGTTCGCGCTCGGCGGATGGGTGGGTAAACTGAGGCACGGGTGTTGGAGCAGCGCTGTCAAAGGGGGTGTCAGTGTGTCAGCCGAAACGGTGACAAGCTGATTTTTTTCCTTGTTTTGCTCAGCGTTGATGAGCGGCGTTCCCCTCCCCGCTGCCTCCGCGGCTCCCCACTGCCTTTCCCATCTGCGCCGGCACGGGGGGGCAGCAGCGGCGGGACCCATCGGTGGTCCTGGGGTGGCTTTGCACCGGAGGAGGGGGAGGTCACCGCGGGAAAACGGGGCTTTAGCATCCCGGGGGTGAAGGACCGACCCGGCAGCACTCGACGCAGCCGCCGGCCGGCGCGGAGGGAGGAGGGGAGAGCCGGGCAGGGTCCCTTCCAGGCACACGTATCACCCAGCACACGATTTCAGCGCAGCTTTGCAGCGTTGCAGGTTGGGGTTGGATTTTCCTGGGTTGTTTTTTGGTTTGGTTTTTTTTTTCCCCCTGGTTTGGTTGTGGGGTTGTGGTTGGGTTTTGTTTTTTTTTTTTTCCCCTCTCCCTTCATTGTCTTTTGTGGCGGGGCAGGTTTCTTGCTGAGTGTCTCTGAGGTCTGCAGCGGCGACGAAAAGGATTAGCGCAAGCAGAGCATGTAGGCTTTAGAGAACAGAGCAGAGTTTGGTTTCAACATCTAATTCAATTTGTTCTGCCGAGATTGAAATATGAAATGGTTGCCAGTCAAACGTTCAAAGGGGGAGGAGGGAGGAAAGAAGAGAGGGAGCCTTCTCAAATTTAAATTTTAATGAAAATTAATTTAACCCTTTGATATGTTTTAAAATATGTTATTTCCCGGTCTGGAAACAAGCTAGAAAACATTTCATGAGGGTTGGGTTTTTTTTTTTTTCTCTCCCCGTACCTTCAAACATAATGAAGATTTTCTTTTTCCCTTAATGATACTTATCTTGTTGAGCAGTTTGACATTGGTTAATTTTTCAGGCAATTTGGTATCGAGGAAATCTGTTTGATGTGTGCGGGG
>NW_009647010.1:139564-142712 GCF_000708025.1 Charadrius vociferus | reverse complement strand
GGGGGGTGGGGGGTGTGTATGTGTATACAGATCTATATGCCCCCACATTAATTATGAAAGTGCTGATCGCAGCTCTGGAGAACAGTTTGAGTTAATTCCTACTCCCCAAGCAGCGACTCGGCTTCTTTGTTACGTATTGAGAATCCCACACATTGCACCCCTAAAATTACCGAGGGTTTAACGGGAATTTTCTGAAAACGAGCATATACCTGCTAATTACCCTGAATTAAAATGAATGCCTAAGTAGCTCTGCAGGAAATTCATCGCTCCCCGCTGCCTCTTCTTTTTTTCTTTCCCCCAGATCTGAAACAATCCTAATGATAAAATAATGCAAACTCTCTTAACTGTCCACGTAGTTGAACCTGGGAAATAGCCTCCCACCGGTCCTTAACCCCACCGGTACCTCTGCCGCTGAACACCATCGCTGATTTTGTTCGGCAGCGATAATAGTTTCTTTTAGCGGCAACTGTTACGTAGAAAGGTTGTATCTATAACAAATGAGTGCACACTTAATTGTTGTAATTGGGCTATGATGGGCTGTAGCCCCTCGTTTCGCTGCGTCTCGACACGGCGGGGCCGGTGGCACCGCGTGTGCTGCGCACCCCTCGGCTGCCCTGTGCTCCCTGGGGAGACCTGGATGCTTTTCGGGTGCGATGCTCATCTGCTGGGGGTGTCTTTTTTGGGGTGGGTGCGTTGTATGCGGGCTGGGGTCACGGCAGAGCCTCTGCCCCCGGGTCGGGTCATCAACCACGGCTCTGCGGGCGAGAGCTGGAGATCACAACCCTTCCGGGGGCCGCGCCGGGTATTTTGGGCTCCGGCAGATGAACTCTGGGGAGTCTCCCTGGACTTGTGCAAGGCACGTGTTCCCGCCGTCAGAGAACTGAAACTGGGGGGTTTTTGCTCAGTCCTCTCTTCTGCAAGCCCCGGGATGCGGCGCAGCATCCCCGTGGGGTCCGCGCACCCCAGCTGAAACCCACTGCCCCCGCGGGTGGGTTTTTGCCACGTTGTGACGGCTCCGTGCGGGGCGAGACGCCGGCGGGGCCAGCTTCCGGCTGCCGCCGTTCCCCGGGCACCCGCCCTATCCCCCTCCCCGGGGCTGGCTCTGGAATTGGATTAGGATATTATTCAAATGGAGCTTTTTTTTACTGAATTAGAGGGTTAACGGGTTTTAATGTAAAACTAGCTTTACTTTATTGCTGCCTGTTGCCAGAGGCCTGTGTGGGCTGTGATCTACTTAAGGACACAGCAAGCACGTCAAGGCGGAGAGGATACCCCACGGACCGCGGTTTTACTGGGCGCTGAGCATCCCTCTGCTCCCCGGGCTGGCTGTCCCGCGCCGAGGGATGCTTCCCGCTGCTCCCGGAGCCGGGCTGGGACACCCGCGTCCCCTCGCATTGCTCAAAGCGACACATCGCCTGCGGAAAAACTCTTTGACCGCGGTCCGCCTTGTTTTTCTCAGCGCCCCGCGGGGGACGCGGCGCAGGCACCGACGGGCAGGTGGCATCCCGCGCTGCGACCTCTTGTTTTCCCAGGCTTGGTTTGCTGCTTGGTTTGCTTGTGTGCCTCCCATCCCTCTGCTCAGCCGCCTGGGGGGGTTTCTTTTCATCACTGTTGCGCCTACGGCGTTGGATTTCAGCTCTCCTCATCCCTTTAGGCCCCTCTTGCCTTTGCAAAGTCTTCCTCCCAGGTGCGGGGAAGCGCTGCAGGGCCAAGCAAGGCTGTCTCTTCGCAGCAAGCACCGTAGATGCCGTCCGCCAGCCCTTTGCCAGGGCTGCGAGAAGACCTCACGTCCCCCTGTGTCACACTTGCTGCTTTCCAGCCCAGCTGCCGGCTCCAGGCGGGAGCTCTGGGGTCTTCCTTTCTGCCTCTTGGTGTTGGCAGCCATCCCCTTCTCTCCTGCATCTCTGCCAGCTTTGCTTGAAGTCACCTTCGGTGAGCACGATGTGGCGGGTACCGCGGCAGGAAGGATTCGGGCTTGAAATAAAAAAAACATAAACCAAACCCTGGTGCTTCGGTTGCTGCTGCCTTGAGGTGGAAGAAGCGGTGCCAAGGCGGGAGTGCTGCTGGCGGAGCGATGCTCTCCCGCGGACATCTTCCCCGCGCTGCCTCGGTTTCCCCATTTGCAAGGCACGGTGCGGACCTACGGGTGGAAGCAGCTGTGCCCGTTCCCGCATCGCTGCCGGGCATGCAGGTGTGCTGCGAACTCCTGTTTGCGCCGGCAGTCGGGGCTCGCTTTTCTTCAGCTCCTAATTGTCTCCCTTCTTCTTCCCACCACCTTTTTGCCATTGCAAACCCCGTTTGCTTCTCCCCTGCCGGAGGATTAAGCCAAGGGACGCCGCTGCTGCTGCTCCGTCGTCTCCCTGCCTTGCGTGGAAACCTCCTTTACCTTCCCGGCAGCTGGCGTTAAAATATTCTGTCTGTGTCTAAGGGATCAGACGAGTTGCCGCCGGGTGACCAATGGCCAACGGATGAGCCGGGCTCAGCCCCAGCCAAGGTGACTCCTGGTAGCTGGACCCCATCATGGGAGGGGACAGCAGCAAACTGGCATCGCCCCAGGCTGCAGCCGCCCGTGGGGACGGTGGGCTGGATGCTGCTTGGAGGTTTGCTCAGGGTTTGGGGAGCATGAGCTTCTCCTTGATATTAGGACATGTCTGGACCTTATCCCAGGTCACACCATGACCAGTGTTTGGCACCACTGCCTTTTCCCATCCACCTCCACCTTCCTCCTTCCACCCCACCACCTTCCTCCCTCCACCACTAACGGCCTTCCTCCTTCTACCACCACCTTCCCCCTTCCACCCCACCACCTTCCCCCTTCCACCACCGCCTTCTTCCTTCCACCCCACCACCTTCCTCCCTCCACCACTAACGGCCTTCCTCCTTCTACCACCACCTTCCCCCTTCCACCCCACCACCTTCCCCCTTCCACCACCGCCTTCTTCCTTCCACCCCACCACCTTCCTCCCTCCACCACTAACGGCCTTCCTCCTTCTACCACCACCTTCCCCCTTCCACCCCACCACCTTCCCCCTTCCACCACCGCCTTCTTCCTTCCACCCCACCACCTTCCTCCCTCCACCACTAACGGCCTTCCTCCTTCTACCACCACCCTCCCCCTTCCCCCCCCCCATCTTCCCCTCCCCCTCAC
>NW_009647010.1:134390-139412 GCF_000708025.1 Charadrius vociferus | reverse complement strand
ACAACAAATTTTATCCCCTTGGCTGTTCACCTTTTCCAGGTGGCCTGTCGGTACGACGAGGGGTCCCAACTGAGGCCGGTGGCATTTCTCACAGTGTGTAAATCAGGAGTTTATTCACAGCTTTTTGTTCCTGCCTGCAACCCCACCTCCTTCCACCACCACCTGCCCCCTTCCACCACTGCCTTCCACCACCACCACCTTTCCCCTTCCACCACCTCCTTCCCCCTTCCACCACCACCTTCCTTGCCAGGAAACAGAACAGAAGAGCGAGACGGCAGCTTTCCTTGCCCCGGAGCACGGCTGCGTGTGACTGAGACGCGCTGCCTCCTGTTTTCCCTAAATATATGCATTGGAGAGGGAGAGAAATCGCATGGCGGGGCTTGAGATTTCCGACTTAGCCATTCATGAATAATAATCAGGCTCAGTAATTCACAGTAAATGGGTATCCAAATTGGCTAATAAGGGAGGCTTTCACCCCAAACTGGAGCTAGGAAGAGAGGCAGAGAGAATATCGAGAGCCGTTGGCTGAGGCGGGTGCGTGCACGGTGCGACCCGCATGGGTGAGATGCGGGAAGCGACGCCAGCGCGAGAGTGGGGAGACCGGAGAGCAGCGATGGGGGAGAACACCGGAGAAGGGACGGCGTCCCACCTCCCCGGGCTCAGACCTGCAGGGGCACGGATCCCTACGTTCCACAGTCCCTAATTAATGCCACGTAATTAGGATCCGCTATCTCTTCTGGCCCCAGCACCGTCTGGGGTGATGGGCGGCAGCGTGTCCAGCCCACGCGTCCTGCCAGCGCTGCGACCCCGCAGCCCCCATGGACTGGAGGGTGCAGAGCCGGTGTCACCATGTCCCCACGCGTGATGTCCCCAGCTCAGGGCTTAGCAAAGCCGCTGGGACAGCGATCGCCCACGGTGGTGCTACCTGTCAGGGTGAAGGAAAGTAAGAGGGAGGTCTGTGGCGTACGTCAGGAGAAGTCATCTGGGGGGAAAAAAGGTTCTCTTTGTGTTTGCTGAACTAAAATTCAGCTTTTGCTTTGTCTGCTGGTCCATTTTCTCCTGCGCGGGGGCGCGAGGCAGCGGCAGGAGCTGCGTTCGGGCGCAGTGAGGTGTGGGCTGTCTCTCTTCCCTTGCCGGCAGCGGGCTCCCACGGGGCGGAGGTGCTGCCCCACCGGGAGGAGGTGCGGCCCCTTTTTTTCTCGGTGGGGAAGCGGCTCCCCAGAGCCGCACGCCGGACGGAGCGGCAGCGACAGACTCTCGGGAGGTCACAGAGCCTTTCCCTCCCGCACATCAGCTGCTGCTTCCCAACAAATGTTCTTCTAGCAGCATCTTAAGATGGTGTTTGATAAAGTTAAGATAAAGAAAAAGAAAAAAAGAAAAAAAAAATAATGAAAAAGCACCTCTGCGGATCTCGGTCTGCGATTTGGGCTATTTAAATACGCAGAATAGAAGCTGAGAAGTGCAGCTGATGAGTAGCTGAAGGAAGGATGCCCCTCCGAGGGCCGGCTGTTGCCAGGCGGTGTTTTGCAGCTGCTAAATGACTTTTTAAATTGAGGAGAAACCTACAGCCACTTTTACAGTCCCCTCAGCTCCCTTATATAGGGCAGCGCGACGGCTGGAGAGCACGGCGCTGCCGCTTGGCTGAGTTACCAGATATTACGATCCCGCTGTCCTACAGCAAAGAATCGCAACGGATTCGAAATAAACCGCAGCGACTCTGGCCAAAGGCGATTTTCCTCCTGCCCTTCCGTTCCCCCTCCCCATCTCTCCCCTCCCGGAGCCGCTGGATTGAGGACGCTTGCAAAATCCAGCACGCCGGGTGGCGTGGAGCAAACAAACCTTCTTTTTTATTTTTTTTCCCTGTGACTTGACTTATTTAAGCTGGTTGGAAAGCGGTTTCGGGACGGGCGGAGTGTTTTTCCCTGGTGTATGATGGATGCCTGGAATACCCCAGCTGCAGCACCGCAGAGGTGGTGGCCGGACCTCCCCACCCCGCATCCCTCCATCCCTTCCCTACGGCTTTAAACCCTCTCTCACGGCCCAAAACCGGAGGTGGGATTTAGCAGGTGTAATGAGGACAGCTTTATAAGCCACGAGCGATGGTGAGAAAATCAGGCTCCTGCATTTGGTGACGTAAAATCTTTTGGGGGTTAAGCGTCGCCCGCGTTCGCCGCCGCTGCCCTGGGGATGCTGATGGGGCCGGGGAGGTGCTGGGGCGCTGCCTTCCACCCGGTCCAAAGGTTTTCTTCGTCACCGGCCTGGAAACTAAACCACAAAATGCAAAATAAAAGCTTCACCCAAAGCACCGTGAGACATCTCTGTCCCGGTTACACACTTCAGCCATCCCCGTGGGGCCGTACCCGTTTTTTCGGCTACCCAACAGCAAAGCCCAGGCTGGACCTCAGCCCCATCCCTCCCGCCCTGCGCTGAGCCCTGCCGGAGCCCCACGCCGGAGCCTGAGTGTGTGGCCAGGGTAAAGCTTTAATTTTGCATTTTGTGGTCTGATCTGTAAGCTGATGAAGTAGAAAACCTTTTAATTTCTTTTCTTCCCCGGGGCTCCGAGGCTGGGTGTGCGGCACCGGCCCGAAGCTCCACTGGCACGGCCACCCCCTCGGCTGCCGCCGCTGAGGGCTGGGAGGCTCCCACCGGGGTCTAAATGTCGACAGAGCCGGGGCAGGCAGAGGCGGGGCAGGCAGAGCCGGGGCAGGCAGAGGCGGGGCAGGCAGAGCCAACCCGTGCGGTGGTGCTGGTGGCTCCGAAGGCTCCGTGGCACCTGCTGGGGAGGCAAAAAGAGGCAGATTGCAGGAAGAAGCTGGTTTAATTTTCTTTTCAGCCAAACCCAGCCCAGTCTGTCAGCCTGGGCTGAGAAAGCCCCGGGAAACGGGAGGACAGACCGTCCCGGGAGCAATTTTAAGGACGTGTCAGAAGATGCGATGCAGGGCTGCGGAGGGCTCGCCCCGGGGGGACGCGGCTCACCATCCTACCCCCCCCTCCGGCAGGATAAACTGGACGGGCACATCACCCCTGAGCACCTACGAACCAGGGCGGGTTGATCCTCCCACCCGAAATTGGGGCTGAAAAATGAAAACTGGGAAGTTTCGGGGTTTGGTTGTTGTTTTTTTTTTTTAAATTTAAAAAAAAAAAAAACAAAAACCCACAAACAAACCAACCCAGACCAGCCGGCTCCGTGTTCGCTGTGCCGGCAGCCCCGGCAGGGCGTGCGGCGGCGGGAGGAGGGGGCGGCGGGGGCGACGAGCAGGCAGGAGCCTCGGACTTCGTTAGGATTCAGCCGTTAGATCTCTCCTTTCTCTCTGATGGCTGAGTGTGATTGACACTTACAAATTACCCAGCCAAAAGTGTCGAGTCTTTGACCCCTGAGTAACATCTTTGGCAAGCCTGAGATTTGCCAGCATTTTGTCATCTAATTACTACAAATCCCTTGAAAATTCACTGCGGGGTGAATTTTTAATGCGGGACAATTTCAATGTGATGCATCGCCCAGATGGGCACGCGCGCGTGCTCCTTCCCTCTCCCCCCGCCGCCTCTTCTCCTTCCCTTTCTTCTCCTCTTTCTCGCCTTTCTTTTCTCCTTTTCCTCCCCCCCCCCTCCCCCCCCATCCCATTTCTTACCTCCCTCCTGCCTACCTGCGTCCTGTATTCATGGGAAGCGCCCCGGCATCGCATCCCTCCCCGGGATCTTCATCCCGCTGGAGGAATCTGGGATGGAGCCGGGTGCTTTGTGTGTGTGTGTCCCAGCCTGGCAGCAGCGTGCTGGAGTCCCCCTCGCTGGCTCGCCGGCGGTGGCAGGGAACTGCTACGTGGCATTAATATTCTGTATATATATATTTTTTTTTCCCCATCTTCTCAGGTCTGGCTGATGGACGGAGAGGGGAGAAACCTCGGCTGGGGGACTCGGCAGCCAACCCACTTGTTGCCAGCGGAGTCGGCTCGTCCTGGGAACTCGAGGGCTGATTTAAGCCATACGTCCGGGTCCTCGGTATTCCCAGCCTTTCCGTTCGGAAGGAGAGGAATAGCCTTTCTCTGCTGGCAGCTCCTGCCGAAGGATCTCCTCTTAAATCCGGGCAGGGACGTGATTCCCCTCATTTCAGAAACCGCCCAACCTCGGTGGCGCAGAAACTTGGGGAGACGGCCCCTTCCCCCGCTGCCCCCGGCAGAACCTGCTCTTAATGTCTGAATTAAATGGTAATTTCTGTACATTAAAAACCACGCTTATATTTTCAGAGTTTTCCAAACCGAGTCTCATCTCCGGTTGGTTTGGATTTGTTTGTTTAATACGTATTCGCCACAGCGAGGTGGTTATTTGGGTCCGATAGGGAGATAAGCGTATTTTAGGAGGGAGGTGTGGGCTTTGCTGCGGTGGGCTTTGTGCCTGTGTCATTTCTGTCCCCGCTCTCCGGCAATCGCCTCCCGTCTCTCCCTTCCCGGCTTTTTAAGAGGCTTTGCTTTTCAACCAGGGTACCGCTTTACATATGTATGCAGCTGATAAAGTATTTTCACTTCGCCCCTTTCCCCTCTGGGAATCGCTGTCTTACGGCAAAACTGTTTTGTCTGACAAGGGCTGCAACAGATTACACGTGTTGGCTGCAAACACAGGGCCTTTTTTTTTTTTTCCCCCTTCTTTTTTTTTTTTTTTTTTTCCTTTCTCAGAACCGCATACCTTTAAAAAAAAAAAAAACAAACCCAACAAATCTCTATCTGTGCGCTGCCGTGATGACGAGCTCTGCCTTTTGCCTCCTGTTCCCAGGAGCATCCCCGGGGTCAGATCTTCTTGTGGCGTCGCACCTCCCCGGGGTGATGCATCTCTCCGGGTTGTGGTCACGGGTTGTTTTTCTTAATTTGAGCCTGAATCCACAAAAAATACTGGGGTTGAGCACTTCTGGTTGGTGCGGCCTGGGCTTTCGGCTGCCGTTTGGGGTGGGATTTCTTGGGACCCCTCAGTATCGGCGTCCGCGGAGATCGGCGGGGCTCGGGGGGGGGGGGAGGGAAGCCCTCGTGCCGCCGC
>NW_009647010.1:128595-134361 GCF_000708025.1 Charadrius vociferus | reverse complement strand
GATGGACTCCGTGGCTCGGGGACATCCAGGACATCCCTTCCCGACCCAAAGGTGGGCGGTGGATTTCTCCCGTCTCATCCAAGTGGGAGCTGGCTGGGAAAGGTGTGGGCTTGGCTTTTCACCGGGTTGTTCAGGCGTTAAAACCTTAAAATCCTCTTCTGGCTTTAGCAGGAGAGGGGCAGAGCCAGGAAACCCCTACCCAGGAAGGGCAATCCGTCCCCCCGCCTCTCACTGCCCCTTCCAGAAATGTCCCTTGTCCTCCCAGCAGGAAGGCAGCGTTGGCACCCTCAGGGGAAGGGCTCAGAGAAGGTGATTTTAGGCAGGATTCACCGGGGTGCCGCTGAGCGAAAGCTGCGCATCGGGGCTGAGCCGTGCCCGCATTCCATGGGGGGACGAAAAATGAGGACTCTGCAGTGCTTTAGAGAGGACCCCCAGAGCTGGAGGTGCCTGAGGGTGCCGTGGAGGAGAGGAGGTGGCGCCGAGGGAGGGGTGCAGCGTGGGTGCTCATCGCTGACTAACCTTGGCAGCGCCTCGCGTGCTTTGAAGGGAAAATAGAAGATGGTTAAGGACGTGTATGAAGAGTTGGGGTACGTCACTGTAGATGGAAGGCAGCTCCTCCAAGGAGGATGGGCTGGGGATGACATCTGAGATGGGGAACCCACGCTAGATGCCGTGGGGAAGCGTGACCTGCTGAAAGCGTGAAGTTAAGGCACACTTTAATTTGTCTCCAAGCAAACTGAAACCAGAAGCCTGTCCTTCTGCACCAGGTTTGGTGTGTGGCAGAGGACCCGCAGTCACACCAGGGTGTCTGGAAGGAACCCACAGGGCGAGCAGCTCTCCCTGTGCCACCACCGATGGACGCTGGTCCTGCCCTGCTCTCCGGTGACCCCGGCATTGAGGACACTTTGGTCCTGGGCACCATCCGTGAGTCGTGTCTCCACTGGGGATGCTGAGCTGTGGTTGCCTCAAGCATTGGTGATCTCACCGACCAAGCCGAGGGGTTTTCACTGCGGTTTCTGGGGGAGAAGGTCCCACCAGCAGCACAGTCTGACTCCAGACTGAGGACCCCGTCCTTGTGGATGGATATTTTTGTGCCTGAGGATACCCAGAAGCGATGGGAAAGCCTGACCTGCTCTTTTCCAAGTTAGTGTTCTCTTCCCTGCGCCCCCCCCACCCCCCGCCCCGCCATCTCCACATCTTCACTCATGAAATCCCATCAAAGCAACAGGTCCAGGGAATGCTTTGCTTCCCCCGAGTTGTTTGGGGAGATAATTAACCGTGGGCTCCCTCGGCTGCAGCCTGCCATGCCTGCCCGCCTGCTGAGGCGGGATGGGGGAGAACCACGAGTGGAAAATAGATGGAACCAGCCGAGAGCGACCCTCGCTGCAGCGTTAGCCCGGGTTGGCGTCCAAGCACCAGCCTGGGCCACTGCTTCTCCCGGTCTGTGATCATCCCTCACCCCAAAGCCATTCAGTTTTGGGGACATCCTTTTTGCTCTTGGTGCCTTTTCCAGCTTCTCTGTGCGCCGGTCGATCCGGGGACAGATGCTGCATCTTCTCCTGCAGAAGTGGGCGCAGCTCTGGTTTATACCGTGATGTAGCGATGATCCTTCTTGGTCCCTTTCCCAGTCCTTCCCATCTTTTCTCTGTAGTTTCTGACCTGCAGCCTCTTGTTATTTTGCCCAACTCCTGTTTCTCAGAGAGCCAAGTTTGGTGGCCTGGAGATGCTCCCAGTGGTCATGGGGGACACGGTGGGTGATGCTGCCAGTCCGGGCAGGGCCACCAACACCCCGACACCTCCCCAGGGTCTTCCCAGGCATGGAAACACCCCGGTGCCCACCGGCAGCCCGTGGCACTCCATAAACCCCCTGCTCCAGTCGCACTGCGACGCCTGGGTAACTAAGAAGTAATTAGTGCCGCTTGCTACAGCGAGTAAAACCCAAATGTCAAAGAACAGCAAAGCTATTAAGACCTGGTTTTACTGCACCTTTGCAGCCGAAGTCTGTGTGTGCGTGGGCTGAAATTTAGGGAGGGTGAATCCATCCCCAAAGGACCGGGCGAAGTCCCTTCCCTTGGCTGTGCTGCCAAGCTGGCAGGTCATTCCCTGCTCCCTGCCTCAGTTTCCCCTCCGTAAGGCACCCGCCGTGCCCTTCGTGGGGAAACCCACGTGGTTGTGTGGATGGGAGAGGACAGGTCCTGCCCCGTGGTGGGAGGGTGGTTCAAGGCAGGGTGTCCCCAGCCGGGCTGAGTCAGGACGGCTCAGCAGCCAGGGGAACCCTCTTCTCCAATTTAAATCTTAAAAATCAGATGAGTCGTAACGAGCTGAAGGGCTGTCCCTGCCCGAGTGCCCACCCGAGTGCTCCCACGCTCCCAAAACCGGCGTGTTTGATGGCCCCGGCAGGTTTTTGGGGGAGCAGGCGGCTGGGCTGGGTGCAGGCGGGGCGGCAGGTCCCGCAGCAGGACCGCAAGGCGCCAGCCTGCTTCCCATCCCTGCACCGAGCCGGAGAGGGAGAGAGCGAGAGAAAGCGGGAGGGAAAGGACATGTCAAATCAATCATATTTAAACAAAAGCCTCTTCGGCCCAAGGGCCCTTTTAAAAGCTGCTTATTTAATTAAAAGTCCCATTTTCCATATTTATGGCCCTTATTCAGTTAAATATTAACCGCCTGGGCCAGGGCTGGTTTATTCTTTGGGAAGAGGCAGTGTTGGGAGGTTCATTAAGGGTTTATCAGGCAGCCGAGGCGGATGGATGGATGGATGGATGGATGGATGGATGGATGGAGGATGGATGCAGGACGGCGCACCTGGGCTCACACTGGGACACAGGGGCCGCGGGGATGGTACGACCACCGTCCCAGCTCTTTGAGGCCACCCCCCGTCACCTTCCGGTGGGATGCAGGGAAACGGGGTTAAAAATAGGGGAATTGGGACTGATGGGATGGTGTGAGAGATGGGCAGGCGCAGCGCTTGCTGTCGCGTTGGCTCCTGAAACCCAACCACCGGGCACAGCTTATCCCCCACCCATCCCCGACAGCCATAAGTTGTGACAGAATAATCATAACCCCCCCCCAGTTTTGCCCTGGGGTGATGGGACCGTCAGTGGCTCCTGGCCAAACCCTTCCAGGGTTGTGGAAACGGGACTCTCTTCCCCCAGCATCGAATTCCCAGCATCTCAGTGGGCAATCCTTGCTGGTGCGTGACAACTGCGGTGGTGCTGGAGCCAGCTCAGCTCAGAGCTGTGCAAGACCTCAGCGAAGGTTCACCAACCAACCATGGTGTTGGTGCACCAGCCCGGTCCTCGGGAGCTGGAGGCAAGGACCTCTGCTGGGGTGGAGGTGGACCTCACTAGTAGTCACAGCTTGGAGGAGGGAAAGCGCTGCTGGCTGCAACGAGTCGGCAATGCCTTCAGAAGATGTGTGAACGAGCAGAACCTGAAGCTTATATAGGTTCCTCTCCAGGAGAGATGTTCCTCCTGGGGTTCTTGGTGCTCTGAGGAGAAGCAGTATGGCCCGGCCATGATGGCAGCAACAAGAAGGAGCAGTGTGACCACCACAACGAGAAGGTGCTGAGTTGGGGACAGGTGGGGTCTTTATGCCCATGGGGCTGAGAGCTTTGTGTGTAGGTGGTGGCTATGATCTAGCTTGTGCTGTATGAGGTAGCTCTGCTCTTTCTCTGGTGACTGTTCTCCTTTCCTGCTGGTGGTTATATTGCCTGGCTGCGTTGGACAGGCGCTTGGCTCAACGGGGCTGTGACCTTAGTGAACATTGTTGATTTGATGCTGTCTATCTGCTTCAACCTGCCGTGCAAGGGGCATGGTGGGTCTGCCTTGGTTGGGTAGTTTGTAGATCGTTATCAAGTGGCTCTTGTATGTCATTTTACATGGCAGTGGTGAAGCAAGAGAGCTGACCTGGGCTCCATAGCTTTGCTGGAAGCTGGGCTGGTTGGGAGAACTTGGCCACGTAGCTGTGGACCTGGAGCTGGCTCAGGAGCACCACTCATAGGTCAGCCTAAAAGGGGGGGGAGTTGGAAGGTATCTTAAGTCAGAAGTTTCTTCACGCAAAGGTGCTCTTCCTCTGTGTGCTGCTTTTTTTCCTCCAACAGACCCACGGGCAGCTCTCACAGCACAGGGTGGTGGCTTTGAACTGCCACCATCAAGATGAGCCTCTCCAAGGGGAGCACCATGGAGTAGAGGAGCAGCCATGCCCCAGAAGGTGTCCATGGGCCTCAGTGCTCCCCCCTGCTGCGGGGCAGGCTGTGGAGCCCTGGCAGGAGAAGCCGCAGTGTCCTCCTGCGGTGCAGGATCCTGCAGAACAACCTGCTTTATATGTACTGGGAGATGCCCTCAGGAAGGAAGGTCCCTTGTAAAGACCTCGGGAGAGCGGGGCTCCCCTGGGCAGGCGCAGGAGCTTGCTCGGAACTCTGTGTCCACCATTGCCCCGCTTTTTATTTTCTTCTTGGAAGCTCTGTTGTCCTGGTTTGAGCGAGACGGGACTAATTTCTTTTCTAATGCTTGGGAAAACTGCACTTTTAGAAGACTCTGGTGTCTGAATTTGTGAAAGTATCTACTTTCTAGCCAGCTATGGTGTGGGGGTTTCAAGGTCTCGGTGTTTTTCAAGTTAGCCAGGTGTAAGGATAAGGAGGAGCGCGACCCGGGCACTTGACCCAAGCTGGCCAAGAGGATTATTTCATACCATCAACATCACATTCGATATAAATTAGAAAGTTCGCTGCAAAGTTCTCTCTCTCCCGTGACGGCTGCCATCCTGAGAACTCCTCGCCCCGGTGCCGCAGCCCTGAGCCCATCCCTTCCTCCCGAAGCCGCAGCGCTCGCAGGGTCCCACATTGGCTGTCACTGCTGGGAGCGCACGGCTTCTGCGGATAGACTGGGCTGAGTATCGTCCTTGTATATTCTCTATTGGTATCGGGATCAATACTGCTCCTTTAGTATCATTAATGTTAATTATTTAGTCCTATCCTATTAAATCTATTTATATTTCAGCCCTCGTGTTTCCTTGGTTTTCCCCAATTCCCCTTTCCCGGGTGGGGAGAGGTCATCAGGTGAGAGAGTAATTGCCTAAACGACAATAAATCACGGTGGGTTTCCCAAACCCATCCCACCTGTACGGCCCCACGGCACCCTGGGTACCACCACATCAAGGTAGGGGATGTGGTGTTGGGGTGGGAGGACGCAGATGATGTGAGCCTCTCCCCCTCCACCCCAGAGCGCTCGGCGCAAACCGAGCCCTCATCTTCCTCCTCTTGATGGAGAATCAAAAATAACACGGCACCGGCCCGGGCGGCGCAGCCCGAAGGAGCCGCGGCGGTGGGAGAGTGATGCTGGCGGGGTGGAATGAAACGCGGAGCCGGCGATGTCCTCTGGGGTGGGGGGGGACGGGGACAAGGCTGGTGTGGAGGGATGGAGGAGGAGGAGGAGGGGGTGGTGGTGGTGGTGGCAGGAGAGGGAGAGACACCGGGTTATCAGAGAAGTGTGAAGACAATAATGCAATCTGACATTTCTGAAATGAGACCCCCCGGTTGCCCTGGCAACGGCTCACGTGGGACCAGCTCCCGGGAGACGGCTCCGAGATGTGCTATAAATGATGTTTGATTAGAATTTAAATCATTTAGGCGGAGAGAAGATAGGCCTTTTGTCAGCGCGGGGACCCGCGGGGGTCAGCCACCCGGCAGCTGCCTGGGCGCGCGGCGGCCGTGGGCGGTGCGGGGACTGGGGCGAGGGGTCACCTCCGGGGGGGGGACGGGGACACGAT
>NW_009647010.1:126136-128534 GCF_000708025.1 Charadrius vociferus | reverse complement strand
GGGGGGTGGGGGAGGAAGGGGCTGTATCGGAGCCCTGGGAAGGTTGTTGGCATCTCGGCAGCATCACCTGGAGTTTGGGGAGGTTTTTCACCCAGCTGGTGCGAAGGCACCGAGATCCTCCCATGGCTTCCACCAGCTGAGAACCTGGCCCTCGGCTTTCTTCCGCGGTGGCAAACGTGCGCCGTAATTAAGATAATAACACTTCAGAATCAATTCTGCCTCCCTAAAAGTTTCCTTAAGGAGCAGGGAATGAAGCACATTATTACCTCCAAGTGGAGTGCCTTCCCCAGGAGACACAGGCCCAGGCTGCCTTCAGGAGAACCTCCAGGTTCTCCTCACCACCTGCAGACCATGGCCCAGGTAGGCTCTCCGGCATCCAGCCCTCTTTAGAGGAGCCCTTCGGGGCAGGAATCGTGCTGGACATCTGTACGCTGGGCATTTCTTGCTCTTCACAACTCCTCCATGCATGGAGCAAAGTCCTCTTTGCTGTACAAAGTCTTCATCGTGATGAAATATTTCGCCTGGCTCCAGGAGCTTGGAAGACTTCACGCATGGAGCAGCCAAGATTGAGGCTGGGGTCGGCAACCGTGGTTTATGTTCCTGTCATGCCGAAACTGCAGTTACTGGGTTTATTGAACGAGGTCTCCAGGTGGCGGCAATGAAATGCAGGAGAGTCTCAACTCAGGTGCAAGGTCTTTGCTGGTGCAGAGGGGTTGTGGTTGGCTCTGGTTCTCAGCTGCTGAGGACACCACTCAGATCAGCCCAGTCTTGCTCATCCAGTTCAGTTAGAAGATGACTTCAAAGCTCCCGGACCACCTTCTGAGGTCTCACGAGTGGTGTGCAGGGATGGCCACCATCAACATCAGGAGGGAACGCTGCCTCAGGAAGGCTGAGTCCCTGGAGAAGGCTCCTGCCCTGCCTTGTTCTCCTTATCTACCCCCAGGAGGTGGCTCGGTTGCATTGGGTGAGGACTTCTTGAATCAAGTGTGACAGAGGCTGGGGAATGCTCCATCAGCTGAGCAGGGGAGCTCCATCACCCTGAGCCTGGTTGAGGTGCTTCACCAGCTCACCTCAGGGAGGGATCCAGTGGCGAGTCCCTCCACCGAGCATCCCACCACCGAGACAGCTGGAGGAGCTCTTTATTTCCTTTAATATTAAGAAGCTGACCCCCGGCCTGGGATGGGGTAAGGAAGAAAAGCGGCCGATTTCCCGGTCGGTGGGAGAACAGCGTTAAAAGTGAACCGGCAACTGGGCACAGACTTTCTTCTGGGAAAATGCTTAAATTGCTCGCTCTTTAATGCCACGGTTTAGGTTCAATGAATCTTTAGAGCTCGCTTTTCAGCTTCCCGAAAATGCCATCTGATCGTGAAATTAGAGCTAAACTAATAAGTCTCAACAAATATTAATCTAATGAATTTAGCTCCTTTCTGTTTGTGGACCGGCAAAGAGGGAATTGCAATGTTCTCCTACGTATTAATTATTTGAATGTATTCAACTAAACCTTTCCTGACCGCTTCAAGCGTGTGGCTCGGCAAGGAATAGTCGCACTCCGGGTTTTGGTTCTTCGTTGCGCTCACCCGGCCAATCGACCTGCAGCCGCCCACCCATTCGGGTGAAGGATGCGACCGAGGGCAGCGCTGGGTCTTGCGTGCAAGCTCTGAGTTCTGGTGTAGGCTTCCCGTCTTCTGATGGTCTCTTCACCTCAGGTGGACTCTCCGAACGTCCGTGGGGTGAACTGGGTGGGAGGAGAAGCTTTGCAGAGCGAACCGGGTCTCGGATCTGCGGGTTTCTTGGCGGCGTTAGCCGGGGTGAAGGACACGTGGGGCTCGGCTTGGCGGCTGGAAGATGCTCCTGGACGCCTCTGGGTGGTTTTGGTGGGCTTCACCGTGACTATAAAATCACTGAAGAACAGCTGAAGTGTCTCCAGCAAAGTCTGTGGCCTTGAGCTGAGCTGTTGGGTTCTCTGGCTTATTTGGGAAATATTACAGTCAGAGGGGTGTTGAGGTGTTCCCGAAAGGAGCAGCGCAGCAGTGCGGTGCTTGGGCAGTTCCCCGCGTTACGTGAGCAAGCTGGGAGCTTCGCCGGAGGCAAAATTGCTGGTCCTGTGCTGGTGTACAGCTATGGAGCCAGCGGAGCTGGGGTGGGTTGGACCGGGACCACGAGAAACCTGGTCAGCTGGAGTCCTCCTCCGCTTCAGAGCTCTGCCTCCGCCAGTGAAATGGGGTTTGGGAGCGAGGAACTCCCTGGGCAGCATCCCTGAGCACCCAAGGGGCAGAGCGGAGGTGTTCCTCGCTGCGTAGGAACATCATTTTAATTAATAGGTGCTTTGCTCCGTGCCGGAGCATCTTCTGGGAGGAAGCCTTGGTGGGGAGGGTGGCAGCAGAACTGTGGCGGGGGG
>NW_009647010.1:124589-125821 GCF_000708025.1 Charadrius vociferus | reverse complement strand
GGGAGGCCGGAGAAATGTGTCGCTTTTTAAATTAGCGCTGCATTGATTGGCTTGGCGATGGGGTGGCCGAGACTGGCGGCGGGCGCCCGGCTCTCCTCTTGCAGGGCCCAGGTGGGGATATGCGGGGGCTGTGGAACGGGCTTTGGTGATGCCCAACCCCAGGAGGCTGGTGGGGCTTGGGGGACGCGCAGGGCGGGTGTTTTAATAAGGACCAGCCGCAAAATGGGGGTCCTGAGCGTCTCTTTGCAGTCAGTGCCTCCATCCGGAGCAGGAGCATCAGGACAGGCAGGGTGACACAGGCTGAGCGCTCAGGTCAAGGGTTTGGTCCATGGTGACGGCAGGAGGAAGGATGCTCAGGCTCTGCCTCTCTCCTCCTGGGGACTGTCCCGGTGCTCTGCAGGCTCAGAAACGCCTCGTGCATCCCTGCTCCCCTGCCGTGGTCGGCCACGGTTAAGCGAGCCGGGCGCTCCCTCACCAGGAGGGGGACCAGGCGTGAGGGACCCAGGAGAGGAGATGACATGGCCCTTCCCAGCAGCCTCGTAACTTGGCAGAGGTGCAGAGACATCCCACACCACCGTAGGCTCCCATTGCAAAGCCCCTCTCGATGCTCTCCTCCTCCAGCTCTGGTCCCCAGGCCATCCCCTCCCCGACTTTTGGAAGAAGTTCCTGTTATCACCGATGTGCTTACCCCGCTGCCTCTCACCCGTGTCCCGAGCTGTCAGTGCTCAGCTGGCACGGCGGTCCTAAACGCGCTGTACCCTGAAGTCCTCTGCCACCACGTCCCGGATAGGTCTGCCCCACTCGTGCCGATGTGCCGTGCGGAGAGCTGCTCCCTCCTCTGTGTGGGGGCATCAGCCCTCCCTGGGGAATAACCTCACGTTTCAAACTTGAGTTTCCCCTCAACGATGTCTGGAAACACCCCCCCGCCCCCACCTCCCCTCCCTCCAAATGAAGCCCCTCGGCTGGGCAGTGAGTACGGGTTCATGGCAGGCAGCTCATCCCACAGCCGAATGGGATTCCCTTAATTGTGGTGTGTCAATCATGTCACAGGAGCTCCTCGTTATGGGTAATTTTCCTGCCCCTTTTGTCGGTGCTGGGGCAGGCCGCTTTGCCCCCCTCCCCAAATAACATAGGGGGCATTTTGCTTTCTTCCTCTCCCCTAGAGCCAGGCTGGGGAAGGGGGGGGAGGACAAGCCCCAGCCCCGTGGTGGGGGGGTCAGGCAGAGATGCTG
>NW_009647010.1:118857-124265 GCF_000708025.1 Charadrius vociferus | reverse complement strand
GGGAGGCCGGAGAAATGTGTCGCTTTTTAAATTAGCGCTGCATTGATTGGCTTGGCGATGGGGTGGCCGAGACTGGCGGCGGGCGCCCGGCTCTCCTCTTGCAGGGCCCAGGTGGGGATATGCGGGGGCTGTGGAACGGGCTTTGGTGATGCCCAACCCCAGGAGGCTGGTGGGGCTTGGGGGACGCGCAGGGCGGGTGTTTTAATAAGGACCAGCCGCAAAATGGGGGTCCTGAGCGTCTCTTTGCAGTCAGTGCCTCCATCCGGAGCAGGAGCATCAGGACAGGCAGGGTGACACAGGCTGAGCGCTCAGGTCAAGGGTTTGGTCCATGGTGACGGCAGGAGGAAGGATGCTCAGGCTCTGCCTCTCTCCTCCTGGGGACTGTCCCGGTGCTCTGCAGGCTCAGAAACGCCTCGTGCATCCCTGCTCCCCTGCCGTGGTCGGCCACGGTTAAGCGAGCCGGGCGCTCCCTCACCAGGAGGGGGACCAGGCGTGAGGGACCCAGGAGAGGAGATGACATGGCCCTTCCCAGCAGCCTCGTAACTTGGCAGAGGTGCAGAGACATCCCACACCACCGTAGGCTCCCATTGCAAAGCCCCTCTCGATGCTCTCCTCCTCCAGCTCTGGTCCCCAGGCCATCCCCTCCCCGACTTTTGGAAGAAGTTCCTGTTATCACCGATGTGCTTACCCCGCTGCCTCTCACCCGTGTCCCGAGCTGTCAGTGCTCAGCTGGCACAGCGGTCCTAAACGCGCTGTACCCTGAAGTCCTCTGCCACCACGTCCCGGATAGGTCTGCCCCACTCGTGCCGATGTGCCGCGTGGAGAGCTGCTCCCTCCTCTGTGTGGGGGCATCAGCCCTCCCTGGGGAATCACCTCACGTTTCAAACTTGCACACCCCCCCGCCCCCACCTCCCCTCCCTCCAAATGAAGCCCCTCGGCTGGGCAGTGAGTACGGGTTCATGGCAGGCAGCTCATCCCACAGCCGAATGGGATTCCCTTAATTGTGGTGTGTCAATCATGTCACAGGAGCTCCTCGTTATGGGTAATTTTCCTGCCCCTTTTGTCGGTGCTGGGGCAGGCCGCTTTGCCCCCCCTCCCCAAATAACATAGGGGGCATTTTGCTTTCTTCCTCTCCCCTAGAGCCAGGCTGGGGAAGGGGGGGGAGGACAAGCCCCAGCCCCGTGGTGGGGGGGTCAGGCAGAGATGCTGCGGTGGCCATCGCGGGCCAGGGATGTTGCGTGACACTTGGATGTTCTTCTACACCCTCCATCTCCTGGAAGTCCTCCTGGCTTGGATAACCGATCCACGGGGTAGTTCGCTGGAGTGGAGTGGGGCTGTGCCCCCAGCCAAGGGACACAAGCCATGGTGTCTCCCGGCTTTCACGCACATCTCCTGCTCTCCTTCTTATGCAGAACCTGCTGGGTGGGAGCGATGGGGAGAGACAGGAGCATGACTGACATGCACATGGTCTCCTGCCATTCTCTAGCCTGGTGGAGTGTCTCCAGGCTGCTTTAGGCAGCTCCTCTTGCAGCATTTGGCTTCCTTCATGAAAATATTTGCAAGGCAAGGTTTCTAACCTAGCTCCCACCCTGTTTCCCTTGGAGGCCTCATCTCGGGCCATGGTGGCACATCACAAACCACACTCCCCCATCCCTCAGCCTGCCTGATGGTGAGGATGCGGTGGGTGGGAGCTCCTGCAGGTCTGTGGGCCCGGGGCTCCCTAGAGAGACTCTTCTCATTCTCTCCCTGGCACATGAGACCCCTCAGCAGAGGAAGGTGGGTCTCTTCAGCTCTCCGTGTGCTGGTGAAGCTCAGGACCCCCCTCCAGAGTTTCCACCTCCCCCACTGTGATAGGACATCCTGGAGCAGAGCAGGTCCATGTGCTGATGGGGAGGGCCTCAACCTGTGTCCCCAAGGGATGGCACAGCAAATGTGTCAGTAGCTGAAGACTGGATAAAGCTCTCAGTTGTGTTTTCCCCAAGTGAACTATTGCCCAAAATGCAACAATCTACCTACAGGAACTTGTGAAGAAACCCTCTGGGGAAAGTGTCTTTCCTGGTCCTTGATGGTGGCCTTGCAAGCCACCAGCTCTCCCTGGGAACGTGCCCTACAGGAATGGTTACTTTTGGATGGGGCTGGATCAGAAGTGAATTAAACGCCTTCTCCCGTGGATCCACCACCAAGCTTTGAGTCACTTGACAAAAATGCAAAACTTGTTGTTGTTGTTTTCTTGCAGGACCTGGCTATCAGGGCTCACCCTGTCCCTGCCGCAGGGCGTCCCTGGGCTTCCCTGTGACCTCCTGGGGTGCTGGTCCCTGGCAGAGCGTTGAGGTTCCTGAGGCGGAGTGGCCAAGGTAGCAAAGACAGATACAGAATGGACATAAAACTAAATATATTATTATATATAATTATAATTATATATATAATTATATATAATATGTCTGATTGAAGACAAATGATTTTTGGCAAATATTCATGTTCTAGCAGGACTGTCACAGGAGCCACTTCAGCACCCCTGGGAATATATTTTTTTGTTTTTAAATTATTTCCTTTTAGGTCTTCAGTTTGATATTTAAAACGCCCACCCAGGTCTGGTGCATCCCTCCGTGGGGAAGGCCGCTCGGGGCTGGGGCTGAGGATGAGGACAGGCATCCCTCATCACCTCCCTCTGCCCTGTGGCACAGCTGCTGCCCTCTTTCCTCGCCTGTAACGTGGGCACGGAGGGGAAAAACTGCGTTTGCAGCTCGGCTGATGCTCGAAGTGTCTGCTGAGGCTGGTGCTGGCTGGGGAGAAGGCTTTTCCCAAGGGGAAAAAAAGCCGTGCAGGGAACTGAGGTGGTCAGTGGTTTGGTTTTTAACACAAACCCCTCGACTTTGGGAAGGGGGGCTGCTGCGTGGGATGGTCCATCCTTAGGAAAATGTCATCTGTGGCAACATCTCGCTGATGGCTGTGGGATGACGCTGTTGCACTGGTGTAGTTGCATTGAGGTGGTGCAGCTTGCCTGGCGGCGTGGCTCTTGTGAAGCCCGTTTTTGGGCCACTTAGATGCAGCAGGTCCAAATCCAACACGAATGCTTTCTGGAGGGTTGGCGAAGGGACAGCCCCCGCCTGGGTTTGCAGTGGGGAGCTGGCGTCCACGGAGAACGCGGCGTTGGAAGCCGGTGGGGATGTTGCAGGAGAGGGTTTGCTCGGTTGTAACACACGGTCCTGCCACAGTCGTGCGTGGCAGCGCCGGCGGGAGGCGGCTCTGCCTTCCTCGTGCGTGCAAACCACCCGTGCAGGAGATGAGAGGTCCCAGCTCTGCTTCCAGGAGGGCTTTGATCAAAGCACAACGAGCCAGGAGTCAACGTTGCCGCTGGAGTCGGCAGTTGGCGGCATCTGCATCTCCCCAGACCGTCTCCACTCGGGCTGGCAAAGCGCCGAAGCCCGTGACCTCCTGCCAGAGCTTTGCTCCTTCTCACCCGTGACGTCTCCGGGAGGAGGAACAGCCATCTTCCCCCTTTGTTCAGCTCCTGGCAGCCGTGGCTCCGGCCAGCGGCGGCGCAGAAATGACTGATGGCGGGGAGGGAGGCGATGCCGGACACGGGGATGCACCGGGATGGTCGGGAACCAAGTGAAGGGGCTTCACAGCATCACTCCTCTCATCGGCTGCTCCACCAGGACTGGTTTCCCTGAAGCTCTTACGCTTCCAGTGTCTCGCTTTGCTTTCCTCAATGCCCATTTCCCAAAGCGAACCTGTGATTAACCCTTTCCGCACCCCCAGCAGCAGAGTGACAGCGGCTGTCGAATCAATCTCCTGAACCCTCCTGATTTTTTTTACTTTTTTTTTTTGATCTCCAGACATTTGCTGCTTTCCCTTGTATTAATGGAGGCATCTTCCATCACCAAAAAGCCTCCAGGGCAGAGGCAAATGGCATCAATAGCTCTGCAGCCTGTCAGGAGCACATGCCTGCCAGAGACCCCCTCGGGAGGAGGGACGGCGTGACATGGGGAGCAGATGGGACCAGTCCTCTTCCATCACCCCTTGCCAAACGCAGCCTCGGCTGGTCGGTGCCTCCTGGGTCAGACGGGGCTTTCCCCACCCTCACATGCTCTGGCTCTCCGGCGCTGTGTCCTCCCTACGATTCTTCTCCATTTCCCCCCTTTTTTCTCCCCTGAACATCTCCCTTTCTCCCACAGCCGCAGCTCCGGCTGGGCTGTTTGGTGGCCCAGCCTGTGTGCCTTTTGCCCCATGTCCTCCACTCGTGAATATTTAGTGTGGGAGCTCAGGTTTGGACTAGTCGGTGCTTGAAGAGCATCATGCAATAGCAGAGCGTGATGGAGATTGACTCAGTGATGCAGCGCGCCGGGCTGGAAGGTGATACGGGATGGAGAGGAGGAAGAAAGTTGGGTGTCTTGGGGGGGGAAAAAAAAAAAGAAAAAAAAAAAAAAACAAACCCCACAAAACCCCAAAACATTTATGCAATTGTCTTGCAGCTCAAGAGAAGAAACACCTTCATTTCTCCATGGGAAACCAGGAGATGGCTCTGTGTTGCTGCTGCCTCTGCGGCAGAGCTGTTGGGTTCCGCTGAGAGCGCTGTGTGTGAGACTGAGGGGTTTTGGGGGGCTGGAGGGGGTGTGTGGCCCCGTGCCCCGTAGTGGCATGAGGAGGTGGGACCGAACGCTGATTTCTTCAGCGGGATCTGCAGAACAAATAGCTTGGAGCCCAGCTATCCGCCAGGCACTGATCCTGCTGCCCCTCTGCTGTAGGTGATGGGCACCTGGGGGGGTGGCACAGGGGGGGTTCTGCCTGCTCCCTTGTGCCCGGGGAACAGGAAACCTCCCAAAAAAACCCCCACCCGAGGCAAGGTGTGTTGCGATAGCCATGCTTTGCCACTGCTCTACGCTTCCCAGCACTCCTCCAGGTGAGGAAGACCCCTGAGCGTCTCCCACCCGGTTCTCCCCGCGCGCTGGGGGCTGAGGTTGTGCTGCGGCCAGAGCACGGGGCTGCTGCCCCCGCTGCGGAGCCCTCCAGGAAGGTGTAATAAACAGCCAGAGGTTACTGAAGCTGTTTTGCCAAATTTACACCCTTTCCCAGTGAAGGGAGGGGGTGGCGGGGAGCCACGGCCGCTCCCCCTTGATAGCCGCATCTATCACGGTGTATAAATGGCCGCGCTCTAGGAGGTATCGAGCGGTGTTTGCAGAGACGGTGCCGGCTGTGTCAGACCTCCCCCTGCATCGTCCATCACCCGGCCGGGGAGGGCACTGGCAGCAAGTGGGAAGAGCTCAAGGATGCTTTGGTAGCAGCAGGATGCGGTCCTGAGCTCTCCTTCCCTCCATCCATCCCTCCATCCATCCATCCCTCCCTGCCATAGCAGCCAGAAGGCTCAGGGATGCTTTGGTAGCAGAAAGATGCAGCCCCGCGCTCTG
>NW_009647010.1:115760-117730 GCF_000708025.1 Charadrius vociferus | reverse complement strand
AGCGGGGGGCAGGGGGCCGGGGGCCGGCAGGCAGCTGAGGCGGCAGCAGCATCGCTCCGGCTCTTCGCTTTTCTTCAAAGCCATCGTGCCTCCCTCTGTCTTCCAGCACTCGTTTTGTCTCTGTTCCCGTCTCCTCTTTGCACGTACCATTCGAGTGGCTCTTGTCTATTTATTTTCTCTAATGGCATCAGGCTACAAGTGGCTGAACAGTTAAAATGAACACTATCGGGCTTTTTTCTTTGCTTTTTTTTTTTTTTTTTTTCCCCTCACGTTCACTCTGGAAATGAGGATCTTTGCTCTCCTCTAGCTGGGTTCCCAAGGGAAGGGGCCTCTCCCCTTCCCTCTCGCTCTTCCTGAGCCCATCGACCAAACATCTACTGAATTCGGCGAATGCAGAAAGGCCTTAAAACGTGGTGGTCCCGCACCTTTGGGGGTGGCAAGGAAGTGGGTGGAGGGAGAAGATCCTTTGATGTCTTCACCATATAAAACTGTAGGATAAGCAAAGCCACCGCTGACGCTGGAGACAGGTGCCCACCACTCCTGCGGATGGAGGACCATCGTCCTGCTCATGGAGAAGGAGGAACCAAGCTGAATTTTGTGCCGCCGGGAAGGGGTTTGCGCTGATCCCACCTATTGCGTTGTGCTCCCAGTGCTTTCCTGGCTTCAGCTCTAAATCCCCCCCCCCAGAATCGCAGAATGGCAGGGGTTGGAAGGGACCTCTGGAGATCATTTAGTCCCATCCCCTGCCAGAGCAGGGGCACCTCCAGCAGTTGCACAGGACGGGTTTGGAATGGCTCCAGAGTGGGAGACTCCCCCACCTCTCTGGGCAACCCCGTATCCCATCCTGCTGGCATGGAGGTGGCCGAGTCCCGCTCCTACCTTCTGCAGGAGGCTGTGGTCTTCTGGTCCTGAGTGTGATGGGAACCGGGGAAAGATCCATGCTGGTCCCAGGAGGGCAGAGCGGCCCCGAAACACGGCTCCTGGCCGGGCTGTAGGAGTGAGCGTGTGTGCTTCGGTGGACACAGGATGGGTTTTACAGCTTGAAACCATCCCTGGGACGTGATGGGTGCCGACACACGCACTGCTGTGGCCCTGAGCTTTCCCTGCACCCTATAAATCTATACCCACGCATCACAGCTGGCTTAGGAATAGCGATTAATGCAGCCGGGCTTCTCCAGGTTTGTTCCTCCTAAGTTAAATTGACAGAGTTCAGGCAAAAAAAATAAAAAAAAAAAATAAAAAAGAGGTTATTTCCCCTTTTCTGGACTATTTTTGTGCAGTGCTTGCAACCCGAGCATCCTGACAGCTGAGCGCGAGGGAGCCAACCTGCCCCAGAACCACGCGGGGAGTGGGACGGATCTTCCTCCCCTGGCCTGGCTGAACGCGGAGCAAAGGAGGGAACAACAAATGAGACTGCAGTCAATCCCCTCGCAGTTTGTGGGGTTAATAGAAACATCACAGCTGGATTTTAAACACATACGTAGCGTCGCCAAGCCAAAACTTTAGGAATTAAGTCCCCTCTTTGCTGTTTCTCCCTTCTCCCCCTTGCCCCAAAATGCAAACCGTGATCGACTTCACAGCCACGAGACTTTCACGCACTCAAAATTAAATGATTCCTGAATACGGAGCATGTGTAGGAGCGAGCAGTAGACGGGAGCCAGCTGTTGAGGTAAACTCCAGCTCATCCATCCGGCGCTGCCTCGCCGCGGCTCGGCCCGTGGGGCTGAAGCTATGCCCGTCCCTGGTGCCAGCGGGCTGGGGGACAGTGCCCGGGGGTGGCAGCTGCCCGCCGGGTCCTCAGGCAGCCGCCGGGCTTTCGCGTGGTGGATCCTCACCCTCAGCCCTTCGCCGTGGCCTCGGGGTCGGGTTGAGAGTCGCTGCCGGGTGATGCTCCAGCCCTGTTGCACGGCGGGCACAAGTACAATTCCCACCCCATCACTGGGCTAAATGGGGTTTTGGGGGGGGGGGGG
>NW_009647010.1:114592-115101 GCF_000708025.1 Charadrius vociferus | reverse complement strand
CCCGGGCCGGGCGCGAGCTGTGCCCCGATCTGCCCCCCGCCTCGCGCCACCCCTCCCGCCCCGCGCCGGTGGTGGCTGAGCGTGCTCCCTCCCCGTCCTCCCCCACGGCTTTCTTTCCTCCTTCCCTCACAGCTGCTTTCTCCTTCTGCTCCTGCTCCCCTCTCGCTCCCTCCACTCTGCCTCAGAGACATACATAACTCTCCCGTGAAATATATACAGTGTAAATATATAAAAAGCCGGCGTTTGCCTGCTGCTTATGTATTCATGAAATAGTAAATAAATTTTATGGGATAATGTGAAGGCTGCCAGGGAGCAGGAGGATGAAAACTAACCCCTAATGAGCCTCCGTGTCAGTTTGGCACACTCGGGATCGATCTGCCGCTTCCATTTAGCGCCCGAGCGCAGGGGTGGAGGAGGCGCTTCCGCGACGCGGCCCCAAGTGTCGCTGGCGCGACACCTCGGTGATGGGCACAGGGTCACGGGCTCAGCCGAGCGGGACGGGGGCGGTG
>NW_009647010.1:112026-114218 GCF_000708025.1 Charadrius vociferus | reverse complement strand
GGGAGTGGGCTGTGATGGTGGTGGTCTGGATCAGGTTGAGATTTGGGAGGATGGGAATTGGGGGGGGGAGGGGGGAGAGCCTGGGGAAGGGATGCTCAGGGCTTGCATGGGGAGGGATGCAGGGAGGGATGCAGGCTTGCACGAGGAGGGATGCGGGGAAGGATGCTGCTTTGCAAGCGGAGGGATGCAGGGAGGGATGTGGGGAGGGATGCAGGGTGGGATGCAGGGAGGGATGCAGGGAGGGATGCAGGGTGGGATGCAGGCTTGCGTGGAAGGGATGCAGGGAGAGATACAGGCTTACACAAGGAGGGATGCAGGGAAGGATGCTGGTTTGCAAGGGGAGGGACGTGTCAGGGGGATGCAGGGAGAGATACAGGTTTGCACAAGGAGGGATGTGGGGAAGGACACTGGTTTCAAGGGGAGGGATGCGGGGAGGGACGCAGGCTTGCACAGGAGAGATGCAGGGAGGGATGCAGGTTTGCGAGGGGAGGGATGCAAGGGATCCGGGGGGGATCCAGGCTGGCAGAGGCTGCCAGGCTGGTGGCATCGAGGATGCTACCCTCCGCAGGCGGGTGAGGAGGGCTGGGGGTGACAAGGCTGTCGAGCGGGCTGCAGAGGCGAGGGACAGCCAGGTGAGAGCCAAGCATCATCTTTCCCGCCAAGGCTGGTGTCCTGCTGCTGATTTAGAGCCACGCAGGCAGCCCGGCGCAGGAGGGTTTGGGATCCATCCTTCCCCCAAGATGCCCCCTTGGCACAGGGCAGCTCCCGGGGCTTGCCCACGAGGCCGGCCAGAGGAAGGGCTGAGCAGAGCCCCATTTCCTCTCCGCAGCTCCTCAACAGCCCCCGAGAACTGCAATCCTCCCCGGGCAGCGCCAGCTCTCACGCCGAAGGAGGTGGGCGAAGGCTGACCCAGCCACTGGGACGCTGTGGGACCCCCCCTTCGCTCCTGTTATCCCATCCCAAGGGGATTAACGGGAATGCAGAGTGTGGGGAGCGCTGCAGAGAAGGAGAAAGTCTGGGTTTTGGCATCTCCAAGCTTTGGGAGGACTCGCAAAAGACAGTGAGACCCCCCCCCACCTCCCCAGGCACCCTGCAGGGCTCAGCCTTCCCGCGGGGAAGAGATGCAAAAAGGGGAGATGGTTTTTTGGGGGGGACTGAAGGTGGAGGGCAGCGGGGTTTGCTCCGCTGCTGGGTCTCCCACCCTCATCTGCAGTGGCAGGTGCGGTTTTGGGGTTATTTGGGGTACGAAAGGGCCTTTCCTTGAATTCAATGTATGGGGAGTAGGGTAGTATGTAATAAGGGAAAAGCGAGAAGAATGAGTGCGTGTTTCCAAACGCCCGGAGACGTGATGATCACCGGACACCCCCGCACGCTTGCCGAGCTTAGCTAATAATAATAATAGGGGGAATCCACCCGCACCCAGGGAGAGGTTTTAGGGGGTTTGTAGCTAAAAAACAGCCTAGGTTGGAAAGAAGGCAGAAAGGTGGGTTTGGTTAAGGCGCTCAGCCGGTTGCAGGGCAGCAAACGCGGCAGCACTGTCTCGGGCGCTGCGCTACGGCTTCCTCGGTCCAGGTGTCGCAGGCTTCATCTGGAAAACACCAAAACCTGCTGGTTCGGGGATACCAGGGGGAGCTAAGAAATATTTACACCCGTAAATACATCGAGGCTTTATCCTCTTTGGTGCCTCCACTTCTGAGGCCACCTTTGGGTGCAGCACGCGAGGGTCCGGCGGGCGCCAGCGGGATGCAGGATGCCGAAGCTGGCGGAAATTTGGCGCCAGCCGGGTTTTCCATCAAGAACCGTTGATTTGAGGGAAAAGAAGCCTTTCCCAGCAGAGGTTTTGCCAGCTCATTACAGCGTTGCGTTGGGTGACGCTGCGGCGTTTCCCCTCCGCTGTCGCCCACCGTCTGCCGCCGTCTCCGCAAGGCTGAACCACCCCACGTGGGACGTGGCGGCTTTGCTAAAGTCACAATATTTGGAGTATTTAATGGGATGTTTCACTCCCACTCGGAGGAGAGAGCTGGAGCCCGGGTTCTGCACCTTCATCTCCGTTGCTTTTCACGCCTCCTCATCAGATGCCTCTTGCAAACCACTCGCTCAGCACCGGGGCTCAGCCCCACACCGCATCAGCTCTTTCCCCCCCCACCAAGCCCCTCCAGCTCCCCCCCATGGGTGCTGCCACAGCGGGGACC
>NW_009647010.1:106515-111974 GCF_000708025.1 Charadrius vociferus | reverse complement strand
CCCCCGGCTCGCCCCCCCCCCCCCCCCCCCCTGTGTTTTTTTTTTTTTTTTTTTTTTTTTTATGGAGGGAATGAGATGGAGAAGTAAAAATTATTAACCCCGAGGTCAGCGCTGGCTGCCTCATTCCTCTCTAGCTTCAAGCACTTTCTCCCTCATCTGTTTCACAGACAGCGATGTTCGGCTCAACACATTTGCATATACTTATTGCATTTTTTTAGTCTTTATCTATTTATTTATTTTTAAAGAGACAGAGCTGCTCTTGCCTCTTTTTTTTTTTTTTTTCTCTTCCTTTAGCCTTTCACTCTCCCAAGCCTCTATTTGGGATTTGATTCCCCTGTCGGCACGGCTCGCTGACGGAGGCAGGGGAGTGCAGGACCCGCGTGATGTCGGGAGGGATGCCGGGCTTCACTCTCTGCCTCCCCCCTCGATTTTGCCGCTGTTTTCTCTGGGTTTTCCCTATAAAATGGCCGAGTTGCCCCCCCTGGGCTGCTGGGGAAACAAAAGCACGGTGGAGGATGGCCACCAGGGATGCGTCCATCTTGCACTTCACGGTGACGCACTGGTGGGGAAGGGCAGCGGGAAGCTCCCGGTGGTCCCACGCTTGTCCGAAGCAGGATGGAGATGGAAATCCCTCGCCATTCCCAAGGCCTTTCCTGGGCTTTCCGCAGCCGCCGCGGCTGAGCACGGCTGGGTGTGAAGAGGGGGACCGGCCAGTTCTTCTAAAGCCATCAGCACGTGGCAAAACCGACACCCTTATTTAGGCATTTCGCAGCACCCCCCGGCTCAGCATCCACCTTCTCTTCAGCCCAGCAAAGCCTTTCTCCTCCCATCCACCCCGAGAAACACCGCGGCGGGGAGGCGGGTGGGGGAGAAATAAATAAATAAAAAATTAAGCATGGTATATCTTAAGCTCAGCATCTCCAAAAAATCACTCGCAGATATTCATAATGGTCCGGGAGCTATTAGAGGCGCAAGAAGGAGGGAAGGGAAGGAAATGAACGCCGGGTGAGAAGAGAAAATTCATAGCCCCGCTGATACGCCATGATAAATAATTATGAGTTATTAATTTTAAATTACATCTTTAATGCGTTGCATGATTTTAATTCCCACCACAGTATTAATATAGGGACTCTGGGTTTGATTAATTTAAAGCGGAACAGAAAGGTGTCGATTCCCGGGGCTGCCGGGGACCTCGCGGGGCTGCACGGGGAGGGGGGGGTTCGCCCCAGGATGGGCGCCGGGACGACTGCTCCCGCATGGCGGTACCGGGGAGAGCAGCCAAGGACGGGGTGTAATTAGCGGGGTGGACGACAGCGGGGTGTTTCAGAGCCCATTTTGGGGATGGGGTGTGGAGAAGTTGCGAGGTGCTGCATTTTGGAGGGGGGGGCGGGGGGAGAGCATCACAAGTGGGTTCAGAGAGGCAGGGGGGACCGTCCTGCATCCCACTCAGCATCCCCTCACTCCCGCCGCAGGACCCCCACCCCCACCCCCCTCTGCCGGGACTGGGAAGCTGCTCTAAGTTTGCTTTCCGAGTAAACTTCCCCCTAAGTGTGACAATCGCTTTAGCTTCCCAGCGAGGATTTACCGGGCTTCTGTTATCTCTTTGAAAGTCGGAGTTCTCCAAATGGGCATGAGAGAGCAGCCGGAGAGGTCAGAGCCAGTTAGGCTACACAGCTGTTCAAAGCCCCCTTCCAAGCGGCATTAAAGACGGGATTAAGTCTAAGAGGGTTATGGAGGGAGGAGTAAAACAGCCTTGTCCTGCACACAGCGCCGAGATAAGGCTCTGTTCTCTAGGTGTGAACTCCCGCGTGTGCAAGCCCAGGCACTCCGGGGTTTGCGGCAGAAATTGGAAGGATAATACCAGAGGCGGGGGGGGATCAAGCCGGAGCCGAAACGGCCCCCTCGCAGGCGGTGGGGTGGCGTGGTGCCGCTCGCAGCCGCCCTGCTATTTATAGGATTTTTTAATCCAGGGAGCGATGGCGCTAAGGCAGCCTGATTTTCCACTTGTTCGGTCCCAGCGGAGGCTGTGGGAAGCCAAAGGTTCCGGGGGGTGCGGGGCTAGGTGCTAGGGTGGGGGAGGGCACCCGGAGACCCCTGCACCCATCCTGCCTCCTGGGAGAGCCGAAAGGACGGGATGGGGATGGATCCGGAGGCGAGACCGGGTCGGATGATGCCCTGAAGCATCACGTTGTTCTGAAACACCACATTGTCCTGAAGCATCACGTTGTCCTGCTGCATCCCGGTGGCCAACACGTCAGGAGGCTGTTAGCTCAACACAAGGTGCTGCCCCCACTCCAGACCCTCCGTGTGAGGGTTTTCTCTCCCCTTCCCCTCTCCCAGGGTTGGGAGTGGGTTTTGAAAGGCTTCCCGCATCCTCCTGCATCTTTCCAGGTGTTGGAACCCCATGAGGCTCTTTGTGCCCTGTGTCACCTGCTGCCAACAAGGTGACACAACCCCTGTATCCTCATGAAAGGGGTGGGGGGGTTGCTGTGCTCTCCCCTCCGACCCCTCCAAGTTCATCCTCCTCTGCTTGTTTTAATTCATTCTCCTACCGAACGGCGCAGCAGCTTCTGGGCCATGCTGAGACCTGCCCAACTCGTGACAGGCCTGCGGTCCCCAGCCCCAAAAGCCGGCGAGCGGAGGGGGCACGGGGACAGCAGCATCCCTCTGCTTGTGTGTCCCGTCCCCCCCCCCAGGCAATGTCCCCTCCCCAGCCAAGAAATCACTGGTGGAGCATCCTCTGAGGTCACTGCCACGTGTCCTTGGGGACAGTCCCACCTGTCCTTGGGGACAGGGCTCTGGGGGGGTGGCAGTGGTATTTTGGTGCTTACTCTAAACCCAAGATTTTTTCTTAGCAACCAAATTCCTGGTCTTTTTTTTTTTTTTTTTTAAATCAATAGGAAATGTTGGCAGGAATTTTCTAGACTTTGGGGATTTTTGCTGGGAAATAATCACTTTGAAAACGGTCCCTTTTTCCCCCACGTGGTGATATGGGTTGGGGAGTGTGTGTGTGTGTGTGTGTGTTAAACGCCAAGTTTAATTTTGTTATCTTGACACAGGGGGTCCAAGAGGGAGTTACGAAGTGGGTTTTGAGGGGATGATAATTTGCCGTATTAACCCCAAAGTGGCAGCGATACGCGGAGCGGTGCCAGTAGCCCCCAGTCCCGAGGGGTCTGGGCTGGATGAAGGGACATGGCCAAGGCCATGTGGGCAGGCGGTGGCAGAGCAAAGACGGCGCCTCCTCTTTCTGGGCTCTTCAGATCCTCTTCCTCAGCCCATCACACCCTCAGTGGGTTTGCTTCCCTCCACCGATGCTGCAGAGAGCCCATGAGCCTGCAATTAGCCACTGTTAATTACCACTGGGCCCACTCCTTGGGCAGTCCCTTGGCGGCAGCACTGTCCCTACGGAAAAGGTGACCCGTATTTTGGGGTGAGACGGCAGTGATGGGTTTTTCCTTCGTGTTCATCCCTGCAGCAGCTGAATATTAATAGTTTGATCCGTCTCACAGAGTGGCCGAGAAGCGATGCCATCGTGCCGCGCCAACGGGGAAACCGAGGCACGGAGACACCCGTGCAAAGCCGCTGATGGCGATGCTCAGAGCGGACCCTCCACTGGCGTTCTATGGTCCTTATGGGTCCCTTCCAATCTGATGTATTCCATGATTCTATGATTTCCATAGGGATGCAGGCACGGGATGGGGATACGTGCTGCCCTGGCTGCCTTTACCCTCCCAACCCCTGAAAAGACCCAGAGAAAGGCCCCACCAAAGGGGGTGCTCCTCACCAAGCACCCCCAAGGGTGGTGGGCTCTCTCCCCGCACACTTCGCCGCCCCCCGGTGGGGCTGTGCAGCCCCGGGAGCCGCTGCCGGCAGAGGGAGCGGAGATTGAGTGGGATTTTGAGCCTCTCCCAAGTACAGTATTTGCGCTTTTCCTTTATTGGCCGCGTCCCGAGGCCGCTCGCGGAAGAGCCAAGCGACAGCGTTCCGTCTGCACGCTCGGAGGCTGTTAAATTAAACAGTTGAGGGAATTAACTGCACGCCGCGAGCTGCAGCAAACCCACTCGCAGCCAGAGACGGCTGGATTTGCTCCTCGCCAAACAAAAACACCAAAAACAACAACCCCCCCCCAAAAAAAGTCCGAAAACAACGCTAATAAAGAAGGCTAACGGAGTCCCTGCCCACCGCACGGAGGCTTTTATTTCTTTTTTTGCCTTTCTTCTTTATTTTTTCAAGTTTGAGGGCTCTGCGGTCAGGATGCTGCTCCCTCACGGCAGTGGTGGGGGGGGATCGGGGGGGTGGGATGGGGCTGGCTGGACCATGGGCTTCCCCGCTGCCGGGAGCCTGGGAAGGGGATTTGTCAGCCGGTTGGCAAGCTGGAGCGCGCTGGGCTCAGCCATGAGCTCAGCCCAAGGTCAAAGCTCGGCTGGGCAGAGCTCAGCTCTCCGTGGCCGAACCCTCGGGGAAGGGGGAGTGGTGGGGATGGTATTCCATCCCAAATGTGCCCTGTTGCTTCAGAGCATCTCCCTGATGGCTTCATGCATCCGCTGCTCATCCCCAGGGCAGGGACCGCGCTCCCCTCCGCACTCCTGATTTTGTTGACCTCAGTCTCCCGTCGTCCCATCCCTTCCCAGCACAGCCCCCGGCACCAACGCTCTCTGCTTCCCACCGCGGCTGGGCCGGGCCGTGGGGTGCTCTTCCCAAATCGCGAGCGGTCCTGTCCCCTCCCCAGGGACCGGGCTTGCCCAGCGCTTTATAAAAACCAGGAGCCGCTCTGAGGAGGGGGTTTTACCTTCTCTAGAGCTGCTCAGCCAACCTCCGAGGTGGCATCGCAACAGGAGCCTGGGCTGTGGCAGGGGGGATCCCCATTTCTCCTATTCACCCCTCACCACAAGGATTTTGGGTGCTCGGAGCATCCCTGTCCTGCCTACCCACAGGGCAGGGAAGAGTACCAGCCGATTTATTTATCATTTTTTTTTGCAAGGCAGCTCGGAGGCACTTTTCTACTTACATTTTTTACCCTTTCTGCAAAGACAAAAAAATAAGTGAGGGAAGAGGAGGACCCACGAGGTTCACGGAGGGGGTTTCCCACGGCAGGGCTGAGGGCTGCTTGGGCGCTGGCGCTGCCGGGGGACGGAGAGACTGGGCCCGGGGGCCCTCGCCAATGCAGCCATGTCTTGATGCCCTTTTTCTGCATCCAGGGGCTTTTCCTGATCCCTCTCCCACGCACGGCTACGGATCCCCAAGTATTTGGGATGATGGGACCCATTGAGCTCCCTTCTTTCTTGCTGGGCACCAAGCCCCGGGGCTTGGGCTCTCTCCCAGCCCGGCCGGGGCTGGCTCCCTCCCCGCGCCGCTGTCAGGAGGAAGATGTAGAGCAATCACAGCTCTGTGCTGCAAATATTAATTATCCACTAACTGCTCTCCAGGCAGCCATTAGATCTCAGCTCTCCGACAGCTGT
>NW_009647010.1:103526-106434 GCF_000708025.1 Charadrius vociferus | reverse complement strand
CCCAAGGGTGGGTGAGCCAGAGAGGGGAGGGAGGATTTTGGCACCGGCACTTTTCTTTCGCTGCAAAATATTCCCATTCCGGTGGTTTGGGAGGGGTCTATCCTTCCCGCTAGTCCCCCATCCCTTCCACAGGAGGATGAGGAGGGTTTGCTGTCCCGAGGATTTTCACCTTTTCTCATTGCTTTACCTCCTGACTCGCTGAACAGGATCGCACCATCTTGCCGCGGTCACTTGCAAACCCCTCATCCTTTGGTTCGTTTTCCGGAGAAGGAAAATTGTTCTGTTTTGGTCCCACCTTCCAGCGACTGGTCCCACTCCCACCCTCACCCTGGTGCATCACAAACCTTTCCCATTTTCCCAACTCTCGGAAAAACTCTTCTTTTTTTTTTTTTTTTTTTAATTGATTCCAGCCCCCTCCAAGGGTGAGAAACTGCAGAATAAGGTCCATGTCACCACCGAGGCCACCTCTAAGGGCAGCTGCCCACAGCCCCTCTCTGTCCCGGGACCTTCCCAAACCCAAACCACCCCTCAAATATTTCGGGCTCCAGTTGCATCAAGGAGCTGCAGACCCGTCTTGAGCGGGAGGGGAAGGCTGTCAAATTGCTCAGCATCCCCCTTCCTCGATTTCTCTTTACGGGAAGAGGATGCGAAGCGTTGCCCAGCCCTTGGTGGGGGGTGCACCGAGTTTTCAGGGCTCAGCGGGACGCCCGCACGGGGATGTTTCCCACCCAAAGCTCTCAGCCCCTCGCACGCCCTGCGTGAGCATCCCTCCCTTACGCCCGGCTTCCCACGGGCCGAGCGGGCAGATATACCAATAAGGAGCTAGTTAACGAAATAAATGAGCGAGGTAGGCCCGCGCACATATAAATCTCGCTGAGAGAACATTTAGACGTTCCATATTTGAGCTGGCTATCATTTAAATTACCGCTCTGCCTCCCCTCAACGTAGCCCCTTATTACCGTGTTTTTAATGCTCAGGGCTTAATTGCGATCGCTTGCGGGCTCCCCCTCCAAGCTCTCGGCGGAAATTAGCTGCCTCTCCTGCCCACTCATTATCCGCCCAACCCGGGAGGCTCTGACGTGGGCCAGGGAGAAGGTCCAGGCGGCTCCCGGGGTTTTTCCTGGGCTCCAGGGAAAAAACTCCTTATGACGGGAGCTGTCTGGAGCACTAAAAATGACGATTATTTTTTTTTTCGTTTAATATTTTCCCCCAGCTGCCCAGGGAGCAGCCGGGTTTCAGGGGCTGGAGAACATCTGGAGAAGCTGTTGCAAGGAGGAGAGGTCTTCTTCAAGAAGTTGACCTACGGCGATGGCTTCCACCCTCCTTTCCCCACCATTTATCTCCCAATCCATCCCCCGCCCCGGCCAAATCCCTCCCCTGAGGGATTCACAGCCATCTCCCTCCCTTATCCACAGGAGAGAGAAAAAGTCACCTGAGCATCCCCATCCTTTTCCCTCAAAGAAAGGTAGAAAATTGGGAAGGGTTCGTGAAGCACCAGGGTGAGGGTGGGAGTGGGACCGGTTGCTGAAGGAGGGAGATGGGACCGAACCGGAACAATTTTGCCTCTCCGGAAAATGAACCAGAGGATGAGGGTTTGCAAGTGATTGCAGGAAGGCGTCGCCATCCTGGGAAGGTGTAAGCGTTCAGCGAACCAGGAGGTAAAGTAATGAGAAAAGGTGAAAAAATATTCAGGGAATAATACCGAAGTTAAAAAATACTGTGTACGCTCATCTCTTGAGGGGGAGGATCCAGAAAGAGCTCAAAATTCAGGTCAGCTTTGTCAAAGGGTCCGGTCTAGAGGGGAAACCCAAATATTTTTCCCCAGAAAAGTGAAAATGTTTGGGTTTGGTCATTTTCCAAGGGAAATATTTGCCCGCTTTGTTGCAAAACAAGAGCTTTCCTTTACCAAACCGGCCTCTTACCCCACCCAGCCCAAACCCAACACATTTCCTGCAGGGCTGTCCCGCTGCTGGTGTGGCCCCCAACCCCACCGGAGATGCCACCGGGTCCTGCGGACGCCGCTGGGGGAGCTGTGTTAGGTGACAGGACCAAGGCCAGGCAGCAGGCAGGTGGCAGAGGGACCTCTGGGCGAGAGGGATGCTGAGGGGGGGGAGAGGTGGTCCAGGGGGGTCCCAGGGATGCTGAGCGCAGCACGCCGGTGCTTGGCAGGAGGGGGGGAAGGCGTCAGTAATTGGCAACCTGGGCTTCGGCTGCCCTTTCTGCGGCGGCGTGTTTAATTGCACTGGCTAACGGTTCAGGGGAAGAGCTGCTCGGGGGCCTTATCTCTGCTTTCACCATTTTTCTTTCTGGGAAATGAAGTTAAAAATCCCTTCACAGCAGCTCCAGCGGAAAAAAAAATTAGTCCCATATCACTATTTAACATGCACTGCTAAAAACTAGATAAACACAGGCCGTCACTTGGAGATTAGCTCCTCACATGACTAAATGATTTATTTAGAAGATTCCTTCTTTTCTCTCCCGCTCTCTTTCTCTCTCTCGCTCTCCCTTTTCCTTGGCTAAGAACATATTAATCAGAAATTAGAGGCAGACTGAGGGATGGAGAACAGACTGACAAAGAGCGAATGGAGAGGGAAAAGGGGGAAAGCGGAGGGAGGGCTGGAGAACGGGGTAGGGGAGAAGATGGGATGGGGGAAGGAGAAGGGAAAAGGGCGGAGGGGGGGGAAATGGATAAAGATGGAAGTCTGAGAAGGGGGGGAAAGGGGGCTGGGAAAGAAATGAGGATGAGGATGGGGATGGGGATAGGGACGGGGATGGGGGGGATGCGCTGGGGGCCAAGCAGGGGAGAGGGGGCTAATGCAAAGGTGAAAGGGTGGAGGGCAGGAATGAAAGCGAGGGAAAAATAGAAAGAGGGAGGGAGAAAGAGCCCTAATTGTGTGCGGCAGGAATG
>NW_009647010.1:99285-103504 GCF_000708025.1 Charadrius vociferus | reverse complement strand
TCCCCCCCAAGCCGGGGCCGGGGGGATTTGCCACCCCCACCCCACCCCCCCGCCCCCTCAGCCCCGCTTTCCCACTCCAGGTGTTGGTGATAAGAGCATCCCGGCGCTGCTCAGCCCTCTCGCATCCTTTCTGCCTCCCTGCTCAGGCGTGAAGGGAGGGGAGCGGAGCATGGGGGGTGGGGGGGCTTCTCGCTGGGGATTTGCAATAGGGGGATAAAGGGAGAAACAACCCTGGCAGGATTAAAGGGGAGGGGTCTCTGCTGGGATAGGTGCTGTGCAGTGTCCCTTTTCTTTTATCCATATAGATAACCAGGCCCCGAGGCTGAGGCCTACAACGATAAGGAGATTAGGCGGATTGGCTCATTTGTAGTGAGATCCTCCAGCAGGGATATTCGGCTCTCTATAGACCCACCAGAAGGTTATCTAAATAGGCTAGACTTGAACTAACCCGGAGCTGGGCCCTGGGGGAGGCTCCCGGGACAAAGCGCGGACGAGGGCGGGAGGGAGGGAGACGGGCGAGAGCGATGCTGCCGTTAGCCGGGGACTTGGAGATGACGGGCAAGCACCATGCTGCCGTGAGCCAGGGACATGGGTATCACCCGGTCCATGGCTGGCGTCGGCATCCCCCAAAGCTGCAACCCGGCTGTTCCCTCTGGCTAAAATGGGAATGACCGGGCTCCATGTGAAACAGCAGCTTGGGATGCTCTGGGGATGACGTCTAAGGCATGGAGGGAGTCTTCATCACCAGCCTGGGCTGCTGGGATGCTGGGATGTTGGGATGCTGGGATGCTGGGAGGCTGGGATGGTGGGAGGTTGGGATGCTGGGATGCTGGGAGGCTGGGAGGTTGGGATGCTGGGAGGTTGGGAGGTTGGGATGCTGGGAGGTTGGGATACTAGAAGGTTGGGATGCTGGGAGGTTGGGATGCTGGAAGGTTGGGATGCTGGGAGGTTGGGAGGTTGGGATGCTGGGAGGTTGGGATTCTGGGATGCTGGGATGCTGTTGGGATGCTGGGAGGGCCAGTGGGATGGGGGAAACACCGCACCCATCAGCATTGGGATGGGTCAAGCCGGCCGTGCACACCCCTGCATCACCCCACCAGGTTCACCCCACACAGGACATCACTCCCTCGGGGTCTCACTCACATCACGACGGCTGTGCCTGGCTCTGGCCACTGCAGGTGACTGGGGGAGTCCCAGGATTTCCTCCCCAAACACGGCCAACAAACGGGATCACATGGGTGATTATTAATTTTTCCATGGTATTGAATGCTAGTTAGATGGGAAGCAGAATTCAATTAAACATGTACAAAAATAGGACTTTTTTTTGTACATTAACATCTTAAATAAGCTGAATTTGTAAGAAAAAAGCTCTTGCATTTCCTAAATATTAGTTTTCCCTTTTAAATAGACCCTTAGAACACCAGAGGCGCCACCAGCAGTGAGGCACAGGGACCGATTGCCCCCAGCGCACTTCACGGCTCATGTGGGCCCACACGGGAAGACACCACCACGTTTTCCTGCCTTCGGACTTCTGGTTACTCTCCCAACTTGGACAAAGCAGTCTTTGAGCTGCACCACTCGAGAAAAACCAAAATGCAATAAAAACTATCTTTACACGTAGGATGATATGAGCAAGAACCACTGCGGCAGTTTGGGCTTGACGTACTTCACAGCTGAATTTCAGTGGTTCGGTAATGTAACTATCTTCAAAACTTGAACAGCAAATTTGTAGAGCTATCTTTTACATATGTGTATAAAATTATATATATATGTATATATTTAATTTAAATGTGAATAGATTATACTAAATACTTTAACATGGGTTTACCATAATGTTAACTTTCATTTTAATTCGATTAATTTTTTGAGGCAAAAAGTAAATGATTTAAATTAAAAAATCGGACTTCAATTATAACATTCACCTTTTTTCTTTTTTTTTTTTTTTTTTTTTTTGGTAATTGATTTTGATCCACCCCTCGCTCCGAATGATAAGCAACAGTCCCTGAGCATCCCGGGGGTGACCGCGGTTGCTGGGGTCAGCCACCCCTGGCTGGTGGCGGTGACAGGTCAACCTCAAGCCACCGTCCCTCACCTCCACCCGTGTCTGCGCGTCCCCTGCCTGCCCACGCACCACTCCTGGGGCAGGTGGGTGGCGAGAGGCTGCAATTCCCCCCACGCACCCCTCTGCCGGTGGGGGCAGCGGTACCCGGCCACCCCGCGAGAGGGACGGGTGGTGGGGCAGTGACCCCGCTAAGCCTCCGCTCTCCATCCCCAGAAGGGTGGAGAGCACCCTGGGCTCAGGGCCATTGGGAAGCGATGCTGACATGCCCCGTGCCAAGGTCCCTGCTACCCGGGCATCGCCCCGCTCCTCCTGGGGACACCCCCCCAAGATACAGGCAGAGATACACAGCCGGAGACGTTATCCCCCAGCCCCACCGCCCGATAGCATCCGTCTCTCTGCTTATCTCCACCTCTGCCACCAGAAGCCTGAAAACGATTTTTTTTTTCTCTTTTTTTTTTTCCACATACGCCACAGCCTTTCTATTTCTCCCGTGGTGTTTTTCCTTCCCTCCCACCCCCCTCCTCCTCCTCCTTCTCCTCCCCGTACCCACACCGCATCGGAGCCCGGCGATGCTCCCGCAGCCTGACAGCTCGCACGCAGCATCCTTCCTCCTCCCTCCCCGGCCCCCGCCGCTTTCTCCTCTTCCCTCCTTTCCCCCTTTTTAGATGTGGTGGTTTTCTGATGGGGTTTTTTTTGGTTGTGTTTTTTTTTTTTTTTTCCCTTACACTCCTTTCTCCTTCCTCTTTATTTTATCTCGATTTGCCACAAATCTGTTCCTCTACAAAGCAGCTGCCATCTTTGTTCTTTGCCATTATCAGCTGCGGCACACGGGCCGAGCCAGGCTGCCTGGCAGACAATTGCTGACTAATAGACTGTCTGAGAGCTATTGTAGAGTGTGGCCGAGGCAGATCTATCACCGTGTCCTATCACCCGTGCCGAGCTGACACCAGGGGAGAGCGGCGTGGAAGGGGGAATGGGGAAAGGGATGGGAAAAGAACAAAAAAAAAAAATAAAAGAAAAAGAAAAAAGGAGGGGGAAAAAAAGAGAAGAGCACGAAGAAAAGAAGCGGGGGAAAAGAAGAAAAAAAAGAAGAAAAGGAAGAAAAAGGGGAAAAGGAAGAAAAAGGGGGAAAGGAAGAGAAAAGAAGGGGAAAAAAGAAGAAAAAAAGAAGGAAAAAAGAAGAAAAAGGAGACAAGAAGGAGAGAAAAGATGAGGGAAAGAAGGAAAGAAAAAGAAGGGGAAAGGAAGTGAAAAAGAAGGGAAAATGAAGGGGAAAGGGAGGAAAAAAGAAAAAACAGAAAAAAATAAGGAAAAAGAAAAAGAAAAAAGAAGGAAAAAAGAAAACCAGAAGAAAAAAGGGAAAAGAAGGAAAACAGAAGAAAAAAAGAAGGAAGAAGAAAGAAAAAAGATGAAAGGAAAAAAAAGAAGAAATAAAAAGGGAAGAAAACAAAAAAAAATAAAGAAGAAAAAAATAAAAGAAGGAAAAACAAGCCCCGGCACAGCTGGGCCGGCAATGGCGGCTCCTGGGCCGTGTGGGAGCAGCTGTGGCCGCGCTTCCAGCAGCTCCCGCTGCCTCCTCCCTCCATCTGCCGCGGAGCAGGGAGGGTTCGGAAGGCTGATGGTGTGGGAGGGGGCTGCCAGCTTTTGGGGGGACCAGGCTGCTGCGCCATGTTTGGCTTCTCTGGCGGATAGTATGGTGTTAGGCCACTCTTCTCTCTGCCCGGCTCCCAGCGCCCACCAGCCCTGCAGGAGCATCTCACCTGTGAGCTCATCACCTCCATGGCAAATGGAGCTGGAAGGGGCGATGCTGAGCTCAGCAATCGGCTTAGAGGGTGCTCAGGCTCTAATTTGGGGTGAAACTTAGAATGTCTAAGATAATAACTGAAAATTCAGGGAGGGGAGCGTGGTTTCAAGGCTGGTAAGAGGGAAACCTGGGGATGGCCCTGTGCTGCCCGGCACGGGTGGGCACGCTGTGCTGAGGGTCTCCACCCGTCCCCCAGAGCGCACGCAATTATCCTCCAGCCCTTAATGAGGCCTTAGTGCCTGATATAAAATTTGGTGGCAGAGGAACGTCAAGGCTCCTCACCCAGCCAGCAAACGCCCTTCCCCGCTGTCCTTCGGGGCTGAGCTCGGGGTTTGGCACCCCAAAACCTTTTG
>NW_009647010.1:97058-99172 GCF_000708025.1 Charadrius vociferus | reverse complement strand
GAGCCCCGTTTGTGCCCCCAGCATCCCCACAGGCTGATGGCCGCCCGGGCTGGTCCCTGCTGCCTCCTTTCCGCAGAGAGGACAAGAAGGAGAAGGAAGCGGTGTTTTGGGTTGAATTCTTTGGATTTTGGCTCTTTTGATTCCCCGCCTCGCGTTGTGGTCCCAAGAAAGGAACAGCTCTGTGCTGGCTGCGCCAACGCCGCCGGCGCTGCGAGAGGGATGCTGGCTGCGGGGAGGGAGCACTGGGGCTCAATGGCGTGTCATCCGCAGGGACGGAGCGGGACACAGCGGGGACGGAGGGGGACACAGCGGGGATGGAGGGGGACACAGCACCCAGGAGCACCCAGGGCTGCCGGAGAGGTGGGGTGCAGGGTGCTCCCTGCGGGATGCATCCTGCGGGATGCTGCTGGGGCGAAGCGGGAGCGGCGAACGGCAGAGGGGGCTGCAGGTCAGGAGGAGCGGGGACATCGCGGGGGCATCGCATGGGGGGGACACCGGTGGGGACAGGAGTGGAGCAGCTCAGGGCTGTCGGGATGTGACTGAGGGGGGGGATAGGGGCCTGGGTCTGCCCTGGGCTGGGATGCAGCCAAGGGGCACGGAGCATCCCGGGGTGCGGTGACAGCGATGCCACCCCTCACCGGGAAACGCTGGCTCCGACGCTGACATCTGTCCCCCACCGGCTCCCAGGTGGCTTCCCCAGGGTGGACTTCAACCCAAAAAAAACCCCAGGGTGGGGAGAGGCAGCCCAGGGAGGCAGCTTGGTTTTACCCAGGCTCCTGCGCTGCCCGACCCATGTGTGCGCACACAAGGTGAGAGGCGCTGAATAGTTGATTTCCCCAGTGGGTTTCGCTCCCGCTTGCCGTAAAGTTGTGAACAAAATGACCGGCCATGCATTGAACGGGCTTACATCGCTCTCCATATGGAAATGAAGATAATCCAAGTCTCAGCTTTGTGTTCTCCAGGAGAGAGCCTGGAGGGAGCGGGGGGGCCGGGGGGATGGGGCAGGCTCGGAGCCGGGGGATGTATCCCGACACCTCGGCTTCATCCCGGGCCGGCACAACCCCGTCCCTCCTCGCCCCGTTGGGGTGATGAATACTTTTTGGGGACACATCGGCACCGAGCTCGCACAGCTCCCGGCGCCTGGACAGCCCCGGTTAAAGCAAAGCCCGACTTCATGCGCGCGCTTAAATCGGAGCCTCATGCCCTGACATCCCCCGTGAAATATTTAGCTGCATAATTCAGCGCGCTCTCCCTCGCACACGCTTACACACGCATACACACACCGCCCGAGTCCGCTTGTTCCAAATAATAACAAAGAAGGATTATTCTTCCCAAACAAAGTATTACTAATTAGGTAGACTTTTTTTTTTTATTTGGCACTCGTGGTAAGACCCTTGAAATGCCGCTAACGTTTCTTTTAAGAAACACAAAAAAAAACCCCAAAACCCCAACAAGCAAATTGATTACATGATTTGAAATTATCTCCAAAATGAAATCATCCCTCACTGGGCACTTTTTCAGGCTGAGGGATGCGTATTTGCCTCTGGTTGTTGGTTGGTTTCCTTTTGGGGGAGGACAGCGTCCTGCAGTATATTGTGTGGGTTGTAGGGAGTTTGTCATTCGCTCAGCCCGTTCCTAATTCGGTTCATACCTTTGGGGTCTCTTTTTGCTGCAAAAACCACGCAGGCGCTCAGTACTGACATCAAGAGGACCTGCTGGGTCGGGCTGGAGGGTGATGAGGGAGGTTGTGGGGGGGACAGGAGGGCAGGACTCTGCCCTGCATCTGGGTTATACTTCCTCTGGCCACCCCACAGGTGACTTTGGGACCCCTCGCTGCCACCAGCAATCCCACTCCTGCGCTGAATAGCCCCACAACAGCGAGAGTTGGGGACGGGGACGTCCTGCCACGGTGGGGAACTCCTCGCTGCAGGACAGAGGGGTGAAAGGTGGGACGAGTGAGCGTGTGGCCGGTTTATCCGCTCCAGCAAGGGTGAAGAGATGGAGACATCTGCCACGAGGGAGACATCCCCCAAGGCGCTGAGATGCTGCACTTCCAGCTTCACCCGAAAAAAAAAAAAAAAAAAAAAAAATCTTGTGGATTTGGCAGCTTCGCC
>NW_009647010.1:94886-96956 GCF_000708025.1 Charadrius vociferus | reverse complement strand
ATTCTTGCCCGCCCCGTGTAGCCAGTGGAGAGAGAGGCACCCCCAGACCCCCCCCGAGCAGAGGGGTGCCCGGCTACCGGCCAGGTGAGCCAGGACTTCCCCAGTCCTCGCCAGCCCACCGTCCCCCCTTGCTTCTGAGGTGCCACCAGTTCAGATTGCTCCCCAAACGCCTCATTCAGGGGCATCCCCCACCTTCCCCAGCACAGAGCATCCTCCCTGGGGTGGGTACCCAGCAGAGCTGTGCCCAGCCGGGTACGGGGTGAAAGTGGTGGGGACCACAGGCAGCACCGACACGTGGGGTGGGGGGAAAAACTTGTGCTCCTCAAATCGGATCTGCTTTAACACGGAGCTGGGCTAGAAATGCCCCACAGGGTGGGCGAAGGGCAATGCCGCCGCTGCAAGGTGCCAGCGGGATGCCAGCGAGAGCCTTGGCATGGCGGGGACGTGCGCAGCCGGCTAGGAAATGGGGACAGCCTCTGGATCGCACCGCCACCGCCGCCGCGAGCTGGCAAATTGCCGTGACTTAACAAATTCCCGCTGCCGAGCTGAGCCGTGGAAATCGCTCCAGCGCACGTCCCCAGCCCCCTTGCACATGTGCAGGCAGCATTTTTGCTTAAGCCCCATTTTCCGCCGCCGCTTGCAAACGCGCCCAAGGGGTCACCTGGTGACAGGGGTTGGCCATCAGCAATCCCCCCCCCCTCTCCGCCCCCGTGAATGCCACCTCCCTCGGGAGCTGGGGCCTGGCAGCGGGGACACAGCCCTGTGCCTCCAGCGGGGGGACCCCCCCAGCCTTGGGGTGACCCTCGGCTCCGTCCCATGGGACCCCCATCGCCGGCGTCACCCTGTCCCCTTGCAGCACACAGGGAGCCGGGTCCAGCCTATCCCTCGTGCGCCCGTTCTCATCTGAACCTGGGAATTTGGGATTTTCTGGGGTGTCTTTATGCCTCACATGACTTAATATATATCAAGGCTTTGTGGACCACAGTGGTTTTGGAGCAGACCCCTCCCCATCCTGGCTTTCCTTTGCTTTAGGCTTGCGGGGTGCTTTGCGGGGTCGCTGCCAGTTTGCCCAGTGGGGCAAGGACCACCTGGCTGGGACGGCTGCTCCTGGCACGGAGGGTGATGCCTCCCAAAAGAAAAGAGGGCAAAATCGGGCAGCTCTGACCAAGGATGAGACTTTACCCAGAGCTGTGCCTGCTTTTGTCTCCTGAGATAACAACCTGAGGCATCCCCATGGGAAACGCTTCACCCTTCCCAGGACCCCGGTGGGAGACCTCGTCCTGCTCCGTGTCGTCCCCCCGCCCCATCCCCGTGAGCCCAAGGCCTGGGAGGGGATCACCAGGCTGACAAATTGCCTGGGACGGACGGCGTCAGAGATATTTGAAAGGGCCATTTGTACACGTTCCTGCCAGGGCTGCTGAGCACGCGGAGATGGCGAGGGGGGGAATTGGTCTGCTCAGCGGGGAGCCCTTCCCGATGAGTTTGGGATGGAAGGAAAAGGGGACTTGCCGCGGAGGTCCAACAAATCCCAGCGCTAAGGGGATGAGTTTCTAGAAACCAAGAAAAAAACATCACCTCATCCTCCAAGGACCGAGCCCTGAGACGGGGGGGGTACTGGGGCTCAACGGCCTCCTGCCACCCCGGGTTTGGGGACACGAGTGGCAGGGCCAGGCTGGCACCCGTAGGCAGGAGCAGGCGGGTTTCGCAGAGGAGGGGGAGAGCTGGTGTCTCCGAGGTCTGGGCCACACTGTCAGCGTGACAGCGTGGGTGTGCGTTCAGCCCTGCCGGAAAATCAAGCCTGGCTGCTTAATTAAAGACTTGGGCCCCGAGATCTGCTTATTCAGTTCTGCTGTAGCAACACTATAAAATTGTTACGCACCATTTCACGCGCAGAGGCTGCAGCAGCAGCTAGAGGAGCTGGTGGCTTTGGGCAGAAGGGGCTCCTCTTATTCCCCTGGGGTCATTTCTCATGTGCAGCAGCACCAGAGGCGGTTTTTGTCCTGGGTAATCTCAGTGACAGCTTTCACCCTCTCCAGGTGGATCTCCAAGCCTTGATTTGGGCTGCCATCC
>NW_009647010.1:92447-94794 GCF_000708025.1 Charadrius vociferus | reverse complement strand
CCATCCATCCATCTATCCATCCCTCCATCCCCCCACCCATCCATCCATCCATCCCTCCCTCCCTCCCTCCATCCATCCATCTATCCATCCCTCCATCCCTCCACCCATCCATCCATCCATCCCTCCATCCCTCCAGCCCTCCACCCATCCCTCCATCCCTCCCTCACTCCCTCCCTCCATCCCACCACGCTCTGCCCTGTGACCCGCCCTGGCATTTCTGTTGCCACGCTTGGTTCCAGCCGGCCGTGATGAGGCACGCGGCCACCTCACTGCTCTCTCTGCTTTGAGACCGTCACCAGAGAAGAGCAGCACATCAGAAAACCTTGGCTGTGCCTGTGCCCTCCTCTCTGCACATAAAAAAAAGCCACGTACAGCCACGCAAGCCCCCGCGGGATGTACCTGCTGCCGAGTGATGCCCATATGCCCAGAGCTGGGGGGGCTCTGACCTCTCACCCAACCCAAACCGTGGCTTTTTTCACCCAAATCGGGCTCGTTCCTGTAGAGGCAGGCTGCACACGCCGCCTGGGCATTTCCATTGGCATCCTGGACCCTTGCTCCTCGGCTTCAGCGTCCGCCCCCAGCCGCTCCACACCCCGCGCAGCCCCGGGAGGAGCGATTTGGGGTGGGGGAGAGCAGAAGGGGGGGTGTGGGGTGGGGGGTGTGCACGTTTGCGGGTGTACGCTTTTTATTTCAGTAATTCTTTTATCTTGTTCTCGCACCCTGAACAGTATGAGCGTTCATCAAAGTAATTGACGCGGATGAAATTAGCGCTTCCTGCTATGTCGGACAGATAAACTTTGCTGAATATTGATTTTGCACAAAGAAAATGACATGTGCTTGGTCCTCACCCTTTATCTGGACGGAGCAGGGAGATGCTGGGGGAGGCGAGGGGGGAAGGAGGCAAGCCTTCGCCGGAGAAGCATCCATAAGAATTACTTTTATCTCTTCTTCCACAAGAAGACAACGGAAGATAAGGCTGGGAGACAGTGGTGGGGGAGGCGGGGAGGGGGGAATAAGGAAGAGGAGCCCGGCAGAGACCTCTGCCGTGGGTTGGACGCGGCGCTGGGAAGGGGTTGGGGGCTCTTTGTGCTTGGCTGCCCTGACAGGCGCAGGATTTGGGGAAGATAACTGGCTTTTCAGCGACGTGCGTCACTAAGAAAGAGCGGAAAGAAACGTGGACTTCTCTTCCTCCTTCCCGAACCTCACCGCTATGGCTGGAGAGGGCTGATGCCATCGTGGAGGGCAGGGGCTGTCCTCATGGGAGAAGGGGCAGCTCCCCAGGGTGATGGACACCCCAGGGGGGCATCGGTGAGGGATGTGCCGGTCCCCCCCATGCCCCTTGGCCAAGCCTGCAGCGCTCAGGTGTGCTGGGAGGGATGTGAACACTGCCAGCCCCGTGGGAGCAGTGTTTCCATGGGAAGGGGGTGGGCTTGGAGAAACCCACGTGCGGCCAGGGAGCACTGCCATGTTAAGATTCGAGTTTAGAGATTCATTTTCCCTGGTTTAAGCACTTAAAAGCAAGGCGTCTCTGCTCGTCATGTCGTGCTGCATGCCTCCAGCATCACCGGAGACAGAGCCGGAGGGTCACCCAGCGAAGCATCCCACTAGGTCAGCTCATTCTCAGCTCCTTGAGGGACCATCTCCTCCACTTCAACATTTGCACAAGAGAGTTGTGTCCACCCCTGAGGTTTTATGCCAACACTACACTCGGGATGAAGGTGCTACGGGGAACAAAGCTTCCGCAGGTGCTGTTTTTCCCAAAGCGAGGGTCAAAGATGGCCTTGGAGACGCACGCCCCGCACGTGGAATATCTCATGGGGTAAACAGCAAACCAGCCTTGGACTTTTGAATGGCTACAGGAAAATTCATTAATATACCTTCTCCTGCCCTGGCACAGCCGACTTTGATGCTGAGCCCCCTTCATATGACCAAAGCAGGGTCACCCACTGACTCAGGCTTGCTGGTCCTGTCTTAGCCCTGCCAGGTCCCTCATGTTTTGCCCGCAGAAGCGTCCACCAACTATTCATATCAACACGGGGCTATATTTTGCAAAGCCTGACACTCTTGTCAGCATCAACTTGCTCAGTAAGTGCTTGAGGAACCTGGGGAGATGTTGAGAATTGGCCTGTGTGAACCTCAGAGAGATGCGACACTAGACCTGGGGGAGGAAGACCTGGGCAAGGAGCAGCTCACGTTCACTGGCATGGTGGCAGTGGGGATAGCGACCGAGTTTATACATTAAAGACCAAAAAAGGAGTCTGAATTTCCTACACTGTGCTGAGCAGGGCTGGACATGGAGCAGAAGGAAAGGGGGGAGAGGCCAGGAGATGGGTCTTGGACGGAGGTC
>NW_009647010.1:88888-92300 GCF_000708025.1 Charadrius vociferus | reverse complement strand
GATGGTCACGGTGAGGGAGTTGTTTACTTTCATTTTACTAAGACACGTTGATGTGATTCAGCTCCAGCCAATGCCTCTTCAGCTTTGCAGAAGACAGGTCTTCCCGAACAAGGTCTTCTTGACCTTTTATTATTTTCTGCAAGCAAAACTACAGGTTGGCAGGTGATGGAATCTTGATGGAACCTACACTCAGCTCAAAAGTCATGCCATATGTGGAATGATCCACATTCTTGTTTAATGTCTAGAAACCCAGAGCCCAGGACATTGCTGGTAGTGTGGGGCTTCGCCAGGTGGAGCTGAGCCCCCCTGAAGACCCCAAGACCTTCCTTCAGCTTGGGTGCATTGGTGAAATACTCTGCTAGGTCAACACCAGCCCCTCAGTTTTCCCCATATCCTGGTGGGTGGCAGTCCAAATCTTAGCAATTCAGAGCCAACAAAAGCCCACGATCCCCCAGACCAGTAAAAATAACTCCTCAAAACACCACGGGGCATGAACCAGTCCAACCCAGCACTCGTTTAACTTCACACCATCCCAGCAGCAGCTACAAGTCATCAGCAGACTTTGCCCGGTTTTCCCGGGCAAAAAAAAGCATCTGATCCAGTATTACAAATCATCTCCCCAGCTGTGAAGCGAGGAACCGTTTCTGCCACCGTTTCCCTTGGCTGATGCTCACTTAGGAAGGCTTCGTTTAAACCAGCGCCTCTTTCTCCTTCCTGCGCCTCTTCATACACCAGCGGAGAATTAGCGCGCCCGGTGGATTTGTTCTGCTTCCCACTTCCCACCGGGGTTTCCTATTGCCCTGGGTAAAGGGAAGCCAGGTTTCATCTGGGCTGGATCGTTACAATTTCTGACTTCTCTTTCTTGATTTTTCTTTTTTTTTCCCCTCCTCGCTGTGGTAGGCCTTGGGAAAAAGGAAAAAAAAAGAAAAAAAATGCAGCCTTTCGTTTGCTGCGGCGTATTTTCTAGACACGGTGCCCTGACATTGAGAGCAAACAGTTATTAAATAAACGCATTGTTAGGCATGCTTTTAGTCCTGACACCTCTGGTAAATCTGCATTTATTATTTAGTGAATTAAGTGGGTTTAAATCAAGTTATAATCGGTGGGCGCCCTTGTACTCAGTATTTTATATCCTCCTGTGCATGCTTTGTTTGCAATTTCTGTACAATTTCTTTAGGTGCATTATATATTTTTCCTTGAAATAGCATCACACGCTGCTCGGGTACCCGCTTTCCCAGAAAGGCTCCTGCCGTTAACGGTTTGAGGCCCAACCCCAGCCCCCTGCCCCTGCTCTATCCCTCCCCTCCCACCCGGGTCTCTACAAGGGGAAGAAACCTTTGCAAAATCACCTTTATTTCGCTGCATTGCTTTGACAGTTGGGCCAGAGCCTCCCGGGTTGTGGGCTCGCAGCTTGGAGCCGGCGGGAAGTTTTGCCTGCGGGAGACAGGCAGTGCTCAGCCCTCGGGATGCTCATAGATGCCGGGGGTGGGTGAGCCCACAGCTCACCATTAAAAGGCTCCCGTGGGTAGGTACCACCTAGGTAAAGGTTGGACAAGCTGACCCTGATTCTGCTCCTCTACGTTACTCCGGTGACAGCCCACCTGGAGTACTGCGTCCAGCTCTGGAGCCTCCAGCATCAGAAGGACATGGACCTGTTGGAGCGGGGCCAGAGGAGGCCATGAAGATGCTGGGAGGGCTGGAGCCCCTCTGCTGGGAGGACAGGCTGGGAGAGTTGGGGGGGGTCAGCCTGGAGAAGAGAAGGCGAAAAAGGGGAGACCTTAGAGCCGCTTCCAGTGCCTAAAGGGGTTCCAGGAGAGCTGGGGAGGGACTTTTTACAAGGGCATGTAGTGATGGGACGAGGGGGAATGGCTTCAAACTGGGAGAGGGGGGGATTTAGTGAGATATTAGGAAGAAATTCTTCCCTGTGAGGGCGGTGAGCCCCTGGCGCAGGTTGCCCCGAGAAGCTGTGGCTGCCCCATCCCTGGAGGTGTTCAAGGCCGGGTTGGATGGGGCTTGGAGCAACCTGGGCTGGTGGGAGGTGTCCCTGCCCATGGCAGGGGGGTTGAAACTAGGTGATCTTCAAGGTTCCTTCCAACCTAAACCATTCTATGACTCTATAATTTCAGCAGCCCTTTGGGTCTCTGTTTTTCTTCTCCTGAAAAGGTGCCAGCAAGGAGCTGCTGAGTGGATACTGGGTGGCTTTGAGCTCAGGTCAGTGTTTTGGTCATCTCAGCAGCTCTACAAATGTCCATGGTCAGAACTAAGGTCAAATCAGCCTCCCAGCTCCTCTCTGTCACCCTGCCCATGCGTGTGAGGTCCCTTCTGCCACACACAAGGTTGCAATTGCTTGGGGTGGAGGTTTCGCTCTCCTGCACACCTGGCAGCGATGGGGCTTCCCAAGGAAGGGGACCCATTGGTGCAGGAGCTCTGTCACTTCTGGAGCCCCACAAACACAGGTCCCCCCAGTCTGCCCTGTGTAGGCCATCAGGGAGAAGGTGCTGCCCTGTGCTCCTGGGAAACTCAAGGCACAGTTCAGGAGGAAGGAACTTCTAGTTGGCTTTGTGCTGGCTCCTTCCCAGCTGGTTCCCAAGCTGCAGCAGCCCTTGTATACCATCCTCACGTCTCTGGGGAGGGTGCCCAGCCAGATCTCATCACCTGTAAAACCCCAGCTCAGGCTTCCATTGACCTGGGTCTACCACGATTTAGACGGAGCAGCACTCACATCATCAGCTCTCACTCTGTGACCGTGACCAAGCACTGCATCTCACTGCTCACACCCCTCTGCCATGACCCACCTTCCAGCCACAGCCAGCATGAGGTCACGGAGCACCCTCCTCGCCATGGAATGGTTATCTCCATCTCTCCATGATGTGGTCATCTCCACCGCCTCTCTGACCATGATGTGGTCATCTCTCCATGATGTGAACTGACCTGGAAGCCAGAACCTGGACACATCACCCATCACGGCACTGCCTTCTGTGCGAAGGACCAGGAGTAAGAATGACCTCACCTAACTTTTTGGTGTCCTAAGTGAGCTATCAAACCCTGACCTAGCCAAGACCTGCTTTATGAGCCCACCCATTAGGTTGCTGGTTTGGTTCCTACGGTCACAAACATGCAGAAGATAGGGACCGACCAAAACCCCAAGACTTTCCTGGGTGATTTTCCACCGGCCTTGCAGGAAATCCTGCCCACCCTCCCCTCGCTGGCTTTAACTCCACAGCACGAGAAATGGCCTTGCCGTTGCCCAGGTGCTGTTCTTCCTCCTCCTGGCTCTTGTCCAGCTGCCCCTCCATCACACGCCGTGGTACCCTGCTCAACCCCACCGTAGTCACGGCCACGATGCCCATACCTACGTGCTGCCCCTCCTCATTCTACACTGGGGTCAATGCATCCCGTCCGTGTCCCCCCC
>NW_009647010.1:85358-88855 GCF_000708025.1 Charadrius vociferus | reverse complement strand
CCCCCCCGCCACCTCCCTCCCCTCCCCGTCCCCCTCTGTGCCTGTTTTCCCATTTATCTCCTTTGCCTGGTGAATATACATAAATATGAGCAACTGTGTCTGTGTGTGACCTTACCTGCCCTGACTAAATTCATGTAGTGTCTGTGAAGATAATTCTAAAGCCATAAGAAGATAATAAAAAAGGAAAGATAAAAAAAAAAAAAAAAAGGGCAAGCATTGTGGTTTGTATTCTCTTATCTAACCTTCTGCAGGCCCCGGGTGGGAGTGCAGTCCCTTGCTATTTAAAGGGATGCTGCAGTCGGGAACGGCATGAGTCAGCCTCAGAGAAGGAGAGGGACCGCGTGGCCCTGGGTACCACCAGGGACATCCATCAGCTGGCCAGGTCCTTGTCCTCTCCGCAGTGCACATGGTGACCTTCTGGTTGGGGAAAGGGAATCCCACTGCTAGCAAAATCTCCCCCTCAACCAAAGTAGGGGCTGATCCTCCCCCCTGTCCTCCTCAAATGCAATGGACATCCCAACTCAGGAAACCCAAGGAAGCAGCAAAGCACTGCGGGGCCCCACGACGAACCACTGACAGCCACACGCCGGGGGTATGTTGCAAAAACTGAGCTGGGAAAGAGAAAAACAGATCCCTGGGTGTGATTTATTTTATTTATTTTTTTCCCCCCATCTAAAAATACCGCTGCAGCCGAAGGCAGCCTTTGCACTAGAGGGCATCGATTGCAGGGACGGAGGGAATTATCACAGGCTTCATCGCAGCGGTGTCATCTTCGAACAGAACGGCTCGTCAGAGAGATGTGAGCGCAGGAGTCAAAACAATCAGGCGAAACAAAATACAGCGTCTTCCCCGAAATGAGACCTCGAGGAGATCAGCCTACAGGCCGGGGAGAGAAATCCTGAGATTTCCCCCAGCTCCAAGAAACACTGAAATCTCTGAAATCCCTCTCCTGGGGACTTAAAACTCCGCTGCCCGAGCCGTGCTCTGGCCCCGTTGCTGGCTTGGGTCTGGCTTCACCCGCCGTGCCCGCCCTCCTGTCATCCCCGTGAAGGCACAAGGCTCGGATCAAAACAAGCCTGAGCAAACCCCAAACCCTTCCAAGCCTGGTTCAAAAGCACTTTACTCCTTTTTCCCCCCTTAGCTTTGTAGTTTTGCGTGGATCTAAGTACGATAAGCCAAATCATGGTGGAGTTGGTCATAAAAAGCCACGGAAGAAAGCAAAAAAGAGCCCAGTGAACCCTTAATGGGCAAAAGGAGGACGTGGTTAATGGGGTCACCAAAGGTCTGGGTCTTGATCTAACAGGTCTCAGCCCCGGGGAGCAGAAGGGGAGTGCGGGGTGCTGCAGGACCCTCACAGGGGGCCAGGTGCTGCACAGCCAGGACCATGATGCCACTGAAGGCATCCCGCTCCCCAGGGCTCCTTGGGTGAAGCCGTTCCATGGGTCTGATCCCACCGCCGCAAACCCCACATCCTGGTGGAAGAAGAGGTGTGGGGCCAAAAAATGCCCCCTCCTTGTCCCCCCTGCAGCCAGGGATGCAGGTAGGACCTGATGGAGAAGGTCCTGCTGGGCGAGCGGCTGATGGGAAGGAGACAGGGACGGCCACCGCCGGCCCAAGGGGAGAGAGATGAGGGACACCAACGTGCCTCAGCCCGCTGCCCCCCTCCCGCCGCCCACCCCCCCACACACACCCCGGTACACGGCGAGGGCTTTCTGCCGCCTTTGTTCGGTGGCTCCGAAGTGGTGTCGCCACAAAGGCGGAGGTGAAAGGGGTTAATTCGGGGGACAGAGGTAGGATGTGAAGATGCAGAGCAGGACAATGGGCTGCCTTCCTCTTTTGTCAGCGCGGCCATTGTGCCGCGTGTGAAAAATGAAATCTGTTTCATTTTCCTCCCAGATGCGATCGGGCGCCTCTATTTAGAAGCCATCAAAAAAAGCAATCAAAGTGCTGGAGGGGACACACACACGGACACACACACACGGAGGGGGGGAGCACAGGCCTGCCAGACACGGGCGCACCCCACCCCAGAACTACCTTTATTTATTTATTTGCCATTTAACATGTAGTTAGATTTAACCCGCTCCCTGCCTCCGGCGTTCAAGTGGCTGAAACAATCGTCAAAGTCAACGGTGAGAGGTTTGGGGCAGCGCCGGAGGGGAGGAGGGGGGGTGGGGGTGGTCAGGGCTGGGTACCGGCAGGAGCATCCCCCGCAGCCGGACAGTGAGGTCATGATGAGCCCATGAGGTTCCCTGTGCCCATCCCACGGCCATCGCTCTGGCTGTCCCACCTTGTCCCCTACCACATCCCACCCTCCGGTTTTGCAGGATGGATGGGCAGCTCCGGTGGAACTGTTGATCAATATTTCCCCTTCATCCTGGCAGAAGCAGATGAAAGGGGAAGGAAACCCGGCCCCCGCTGCTCTCCCCCCTCCTCGTCTCTCCCCAAACCAATCCCCGGGTTTGCTACCAACGTGAGAAATTTTCACCTCCAGCGAAGGTGTGAAACTTGGCAGTTTTGTTCCCTCGGAAGGGAATTACAGTCTTTGCAGAATGCAAACAAACAAACAAATGCAAATTAACCTGGAAAAAAAAAAAAAGCGTGTTTTTTCAACACACGTTTTAACCTTTGGCTCAAATTAACAAATCCAGCTGGAAACTCTCGAGTTTTATTTCTTCCCATCCAAAGACACAGCTGGTTGTCCCCCGAGATGCCAGTGTGGGTGAGAGGTACCAGACAGCAGGGGCTGAATTTGGGTGGTGGGCAGAGCAAGCCCTGAACCCTGATCTGCTCCAAGAACCCCCAACTCCACAAAAAAAAAAACCAAAAACAGAGGGGAGGCAGACAGAACACGGTCAAAGCAAAGGATGTGTAAAGGGGGGTGTTGAGATTACCACCACCCTCCTGCTGCTGGGACCTCACTCCAGGTTAGTGCAGCTGCTCCTGGCTGAGTCCCAACAAACTCATTACAGCTGTGGCACAGCTGGGCCAGGCAGCACTGCCAGCTTTCTCCCCGGCAGCCAGTGTTCCCCAGGCTCCCTGTCGGGCTGGGCACGGCCACATGTGGATGGAGCCGTGCCGGTCCTCACTTCTGCACAGCCATCACGGCCAACCCCATCCCTGGTGCAGTTTGGGGCCTTCTTCAGCCATGGGGCGATGAGGATCAGTCCCCAAAGGAAGGCTGGGTCAGGGTTGGCACCGGTGCCAGCTCTACGAGGAGCACTTTTGGGGAGCTGCAATCAGGTTTGGTGCCCAGGACACTTCCCAAGGTCCTTCCAGGTCTGTGGGCGTTGAACCAAGGGACCACACGGGGTGATGGGCAGGGAAGGGAGACACTGCAGGGCTGAGAGACATGCCCAAGGCTGCACATGGAGCCTGTGGCAGAGGAGAGGACTGGTTGGAGCCACCAGACCTCTCAGCAGCTTCGTTCACAGTCAGGGGCCGCATGCCCTGCGCCCCAACCCACCCCCACCCACCCCCCCGAGGACCCGCTGCCGTCA